>NC_071277.1:19047323-19347323 GCF_023375685.1 Ictalurus furcatus | reverse complement strand
ACTGCTTGATTTTCAACAATAACAACGTGTTCAAAAAGTGAGACCGCATTAAATTGCTGTGACCGCTAGATGTCGCCATTGTCTTTTCATCTATAACTTTATATGGCATGACAAATTTATATGGCATTGCTTTTCTTAAGTGTTAATTAATTTAAAAAAAAAAAGTGTTGCTGGGTTAAGAAACAAGGAATATCACTTGTCATGCAGAGAGTTCAGTACTAGATAGACGGGAGTTTTATTGCCACCCTATGATGTCAATATACTGCATTATGCTATTTAAGCACTACTATTACAGCTATGTGGTCTTATTAAAATTTTTTTAAAAAACTTTTATACATAATTTTCCAGGCTTTTAACAAATAAAATAAAAATAAATAAACTACTGAAGGCTGGAAAAAAAAAAACTTTGTTGCATTGTTGTAGGGTTTTTTGCCATTTAACACTACCCCCTTTAAAAATTTGAGGTTATTAATAAATACTTTAAATTGCATAAAATGTTAAGTCAGTTAGTTTGCTCAATCTAGCCTGTAATGACATTTCTGCCACTAGAGGTCAGTAAGAATGACTAAATTTCCATCAGATTTATGCCTAAAATTAAAAGGTAGCATTGCTGCCTCACAGGTTCCCTGGTTCAATCCTGAACTCAGGTTACTGTCTGTGCAAACTTTAGCATGTTCCTCTCATGTTTGTATGAGTTTACTTGTCAAAAAAAAAAAATTCTGGTAGGTTGATCACATGTTAAATTGCCCACATGTGTGAATGGGTGAGCGCATGGTGACAGGCAATGGACTGGACTGGTGTCTCAGCTGTCTTGCACCCAGTATTAAACGGATTGGCTCCAGACCGACCATGACCCTGACCAGAATATGAGGGGGAGCCTGGAGCATATCCCAGGGAACTCTGTGCTTAAGGTGGTGGACACCCTGGATGGGGTGCCAACTCATCGCAGGGCACAATCACTCACCCATTCACACACTACAGACAATGTGGAAATGCCAATCAGCCTACAACGCATGTCTTTGGACTGGAGGAGGAAATCGGACTCCACAGAGTAAACCCCCGAAGCACAGGGAGAGCATGCAAGTACCACGCACACAGGGTGGAAACGGAATTCGAGCCACGGTGCCCTCCTTTAATAATACAATTTTTTTAAAAAAAAAATAACAATAATATCTTATATAAGGTGCCCCGTTCCATCCTGAGCTCGAGTTGATTTAACTCCAACACTACTGAATTTAGTACCTGCTCTTTGACTTTTATCATGTGAGGTGTAAGATGTGTCATCATTTCTTTAAAATTCATATAAATCTGTTTATGTTAGATGTTGTAGCTTCTTGGAAAATTCACGGTGTTAAATGAAAAGCACCTGCAGTGTTTAATCACTGTTACAGATCTGAGTAAGACTTCTTTCACCTTATGTCCTGATTTATGCTAATGTGTTTCTCAGATTAAATAGAGACAGGTGTTTTAAAGGATGCAGAGGCTAAAATGGGAGGACAGAGGGTCATCTAATATGGAAAGGGGCCTTTAACAATTATTATCCTTGTCAATTATTTCTATTTTTTAAAGCATTTAAATGAGGTTTTCGACAGACGAAATCTAGCCATCTGTACTGCCCTCTAGCGGCATTCTATGGTTACAGCTCAAATAACAGCTCAGTAAAAGTACATGAATTATTAATAATACAATACTTCTCATTGTCCTTTTAGACCTTTCGGCTGTACTGAATTCCAGGACAAAATGCAAATGCTTCAAGTAAGTACAACTGGTAGTGTACAATACACAGCAAGCAGTCTTAGTAGTATAAAATGAATAAACATGACAGGGTTGTTAAAAAAAAATAATAATAATAAAAAAAATCCTATTACAGCACATCCCAAAGTGTTTTATGCCTCTTAAATCACAGCAATTTTTTGTTCTATTATTGAATTATTTCTTGAAGAACACATCATACCTTTATAACTGCATTTAATTATACATTGCTGAAACTAGTTATTTGCTGTTATCATCCTCACCAGCTTCTCTTTTTTTCTTTTTTGTAATAAGATGCTACCAAGAAACTGCAAACTCCTCTGTCCTGAAAATATTAGTATTCGTATAAACTTGTGATTTGCAGCTGCACTATTGTCAGAGCTGTTGCTGTAGGAAATCAATCAACACCTTCTGACCAGAATCCAAAACTATAAATTATAAAGTATATCCTATTCCTGCTACAAGAAATCCATCATGCACCATTTGTTACAATTTAAAACGGTACAGTTTTCACAAATTAGCTTGTTTTTCCTTCAGTTTGGCTTTTAAGTGGAAAAAAATACATACAGTAATCACTGATTACTATTGTTAGCAACAACCAATCACAGATCAGCATTGTTCCCAATAACCAATCACTGACCACTAATGTTTGTCCACCTGCACATTTTGTTGTTGTTTTTTTTCTTTTTTAAATTCCCTTCCTGTTGATATTTACAGTAATAAAAGCAGGTAATTCCATCTGTGTTCTTTGATAGAAATAACAGTTTCGTAAATGCGTAAATCACTAGTTTGTGGTGCCGTGACCAAAGACCTTTTCTTTCTATAAGAAAAAATGAAAGTTTTCTGTTCTAATAAAAATGCAAAATCAAGGTTAGCTACTTTTCTCTAAAAAGCCTTCCCAACACTCACCAGTTATATATACGAGTAGGCTACACGGTAGGTTTTGAGGAACAGAAAATGCTTCATTGAAACTTTACAACTTGCCAGGATCATAATTACACAACATACCACACGATTTCAACCTGTAGCACTTCATAAAACAACAAAAGCAAAAAACCCATCTCGACCATTCTCACGACTCCGAAACACACTTTAAAACCCCTCTAACATTCCTCTCGAAGCCAGTAAAACAGGTTTAGGGGCCTCCCTTTAAGGAAATTTGAACACAGAAATCTATCGTAGTTCAGTTGAAAAGGATAAATGTGCTTTTACTCAGTCTGTTTTTCTCACAAATACTGATTTATTGATGTTGATCCAAACTCATAGAGAATAAAGAGACATCCAAATCCCTATACTAATTTACTAAAGAGATTGTCACAACATCTGGCGGTGTAATATTTGAAAACAGTATAGTAATAGGTGTTTGTGAACGTAGCATCACGTCTTCAATAAGAACGATTACTTCTTGAAATTCCAATCTATATGCCAAGCCTTAAAAGGCTCTCAACAGTCTTTCTTCACTGCAAGGTTGCCATACTGCCATACAGACCTATAACTGCACAATTTCATGCCTGTCAATATCATTTTAAACCGTATTCAGTGTCTTTAAAATAACATTTATAAGCCTACTGGTCCTGTCGACAGCTTGTGTTAGATATAAATCGAGGCCAGGGGGATGAGCCTAGCTCCAGTCGCAGGTTAAATAAATAATCGAGGCGTGACCTTTGTGTGAACACACTGTGTAGAAATGAATTACAGTCGGTTTTAATTTCTTCTGATCGATTCTCACCTCGTCGAGAGTAATCAGAGGGGAAAGAAGTCTCGTGTTTATAGCCTTTCCAAATATCCAACCAGAATGAAGAAATATGACCAGGATTAAAGAAGAAGAAGAAGAAAAAAAGCATACTAGAAATTATGACATCAGCTACCTGATATTTCTACATGAATAATTTGTGAAGCACTTACCTTTTGTGATGGTGGGAATATTGTCAATGTAAATGTGGCCGGTGGATCGGATAAATGTTGCGCACCATGCGTAAATGTTCTCCTCTCCAAAAGATCACGACACAGCTAAAAGAGATTGTTAAAAATAAAAACTATGAAGTAGACATAAAAAATATATATAATGAATAGTGTATCAGTTAGGTGTAATTAAACAGAAAGAGCTTTTACCCGACTGTCACGAAGAGCTTCCCAAAAATGGCTCATGGCTCAGCGCGCACGACTCTTTCTCTCTCTCTCTCTCTCTCTCTCTCTCTCACCAGTCTCTCTCTCTCTCTCTCTTTTTTCCAGATGCATCATTCCTCAGCCGATGCTTTAACATCATCTCACGACTAAATCTGAAAAATTTGAGGGACATTTGGTGAATTTGGAACGTTTCTACCCAAAGGCTCCTCCTGAAGGATTTGTGAATCTTCATCATTTTCAGGTACTGACATCTGTCCTTATATTCACACCGTCCTTGCACTTGAGTTTAAGGGTATTTTAAGGTGTGGCTCTTTGCAGGGGCCCTTGAATTTCACCTGTAAGGATCATTAAAGACGTACACCAACTGTAATCCATTCGATTCAGTGTTCCGATATTGGTTCTCATTGGGTTCTCATTGGGTCGTTTTTAGCGCGAGCTAAAAATAGCACGTTTCCCAGCCAACATGAAAGGTGGCTTTTCCATGCGTCATTGTTTGTTATTTATTTATTTATTTATCTCTTTGTATTTCTTTGGAAAACCGACTGCTAGTTCAAAAGTTCATGATGAGTCCTGTTAAATTGGTAGCTTTTGAATGTTTAGAATATTGACGTTCATATTCTGTTCATACATCCATACCACAAAAACATCATCCTAAACACACAACTTGTATGGATTTTTTTTCTTATCCCTTCCTTGAGTGCTAGATCATGCCAGCATATAAAATGCTAAGTATGTTTCTAAAAAAAATAAAATAATAATAATCAAGAAATATATTTTCTTATTGATAATTCCAGATGAAGTTGCGATCAAAAGACGATCTCTGTGACAGTATGGTTTTCAGGACTGCATGTTCGTAATTGTTTTTTCTTGGTTGATGATTTTAGCCATGCCTAACCCACTGGAGAAAGTGGTTGCACAGAAGAAGGAGGCCATCGAGGCTGTAATGGAGCTGTTCGAGAGAGGAGCTGAGGTCTTGGCTAGCACGGTCGGGGAGATATTTCCCCTGTGTGAAGCTGCTGCTCCGGTCCTGAAGCTAGCTTTGGACAACGTTGAAAGTAAGGAGGTGTTCTATGTCAAGGAGCAGTTCCTAGTCGTGAGGAATAGGCTTGACGTGATCTCGTCCCAGCTCGAAGACATCAACCGTGAGATACAGAAGGGACGTGTCGATTCTCAATACTTTTCCATCGAGGAGAACCTACGCAACCAGTTCCGCAAATATCTCGACATCTTGGAAGCCAAGCCCCAGTTTCGGGAGGTCAAAATGCGTTTGTTCTTGGATCATTTTAGCAAGACGGGAGGTGAGAGGAACCTCTTTGTGCTGTACGATGCCTTGATGGGCACGAACACTTTCGGGGAGTCCATCCTGGAGGTGGTGGAAAAATATGAGGCTAGGAACAGAAGGGTCCTAGAAGATTTCTGTGTCCGGATGAAGGAACTCTTCTGCCTGGGGTTGATTGCCTTGCTAGGTCATTGTGCCCTCACTCAAGGGGAAGATATTGAGCAGGAGAAGATCTCTGAATGGAGCGAGAGAATCCATGAGGTCGAGACCAAGATGAAGGCAGTCATTGAAGAATGTGTGAAGTCATTTGCAGAGCAGGCATGTCTGGACATCCAGAGACTGGTCCAAGAGAAAGAGGGAGGGAGTCTCCAAGACACAGCCCAGGAGCTGCTCAGTTTCCTGGCGAGGAAGTACGATTGGGTCAAGTGGTCTGTCCGCATTATTAACCACTCAGGAAGCAGCTACCGCAACTGGCGTGCTGGAGACAACTTCCAGTATGTTATAGGACAGAACTGGTTTGACGTGTTGCAGGTAAACGACACCAACGTAGTCGTGTCCTACTGCAGCAATCCACAGCCTCTTCCCAAGGACAACCTCCAGCAACTGATGGACGGTCCTGCTAAGAAAGGAGATGCCAAAGCTGTGGTGGAGAATCTGGAGAAGCAGCTGTCTGGTTTTATGGTCCATGCTGTCAGCCGTCATAAACAGAGCTTCGCAGCTTGGAACTTCCCAGAAGACTGCCATTATTGGGAGAGACATAAGAATGTAGCCCTCTGTGTGCATTCAGATTAGCAACAAGGTCAAAAGATCAAATGAGATGGCTTATTGGTTTGTATTCCTTTTAAATTGGATACTTTTAATCATGTTT
The DNA here is from genome assembly GCF_023375685.1 of Ictalurus furcatus. NCBI lineage: Eukaryota > Metazoa > Chordata > Actinopteri > Siluriformes > Ictaluridae > Ictalurus > Ictalurus furcatus. Next base: position 19,341,297 of record NC_071277.1, on the reverse strand, counting down.
GTGAAAAACAAAGCATTTAGCCAACAGATATTTAGCCTACCCTCTTTATTTAACTTATGTTCATAATGCTAATCACTGTCTTGTCAGACCTTACTACCAATACCAGGCCTTACTACTAATACCAAAGTCATAACCTACATGTTTGTAATTAACCACAGCATGCACTTTGGCATTAGTTTAGCCCCTTATAAATGCAAGAAGAAATCTGTTTGTCTGCTAGCCTAAATCTGTACTGAAATGGCATGCTAATGCTACATCTGAGAATTGAGAGCACCGTGTAGCACATTAACTTAAGGAACAGAATTCATGGTACTAGTAAATCATGATATAGTCACAATTAATCGCATATCTTGCCTTGTGCCACTACACAGGCCACCTAGTCTTAGCAACACTCTCTTTTTTGCACACTTTTCTGGCCACAAGCTTCAGCATCTTGAAATCAGCTCTCTGTACTCACATATATATTAAAGCTCTGGATTCTGACCCGAAAGCAGCCTTTAAGACACTGTGTTTAAAAAGGAAATAAAAAGTTTATCCCAGTGATCGGTTTGAAAAAAACAAGTGGAAAGACAGTACGTGGTTCTCGGAAAAGTTTATTGAAAAAGTACCAGACGTTCAAGCATAAAATCAGAAAAGCTAGAGGTCTGACTTGTGAGACGAAAGGTCAGCTGTCATATTAAAAGGGCATCGTGCATAATTAAATATCGTCTGCTTGGGTACCAGGCAAGGGCGTAACCATGGTATGGACGTTGGGGGGGTCCAACAAACTCGGCGGGAGGATATGCAAGTGAATGTAACGTTAATGGTCAAAAACTGGAACTGACGTTAGCCTAGCCTACTTCGTGGGTGTGCAAATATCAACAGTTCATTGACGTTCTTAAGAACAAACCAAGCCATGGTATGATGCCTTCTATGCTAAGCTAAGGTTACCTACTGTTTAGGTATCTAGTTACTTACTGTCTGAAAAAAAAGCTCGTATGTTCTGCTGTACTTTTCTACGCTTGGCTGCCGTCTCCATTTCTTACAGACTGAGCTGCTCAAATATATCAACGAACTTGCGTTGAGTATGGGCGCAACCAAGTGTACAATTGGGGGGGGGACGACACACCTATTTTCCTTAACAAACGGAAATATATTAAAAAGGAATAGACATAAATAAATAGAATAGATGAAGAAAAAACAGATCTGTTGGCAGGGTTCATTAAAGGGGGACATATAGAAAATATTTTGTACTGTAAATTGGGGAGGACAGATTGGTATTTCCAACATGGGGGGGGGGACACGACCCCCCCAAAGAATGCGTGGTTACCCATGTTACTAGGGTACATATTTTGAGAACTATGTATTGTAGTGCATTGTGAATTTATGAGTATACTGGCTATTTTCCACGCTGTGCTCCCCGAATAGTTCCGTTGAGGACCTAGTGAACATCTTGTGGACTAAGCACATGAATATTGATTTTGTTGAACAATATGGCAAGAAACATAGCTTTAGACGTTGCATACGCCTGCCAAAGTTCTGCCCTATTTATTCTGTGCAAGATCGCTGTGTCAGGATGGCCTACATAGACCTGAAAGAGAGCATAAAAGACGTCAGCTATGAAAAGATCCAGCAGATCACAATTTCAATCCAGGTTTCCTTGTTCTGCTGAAAATCCTGGCCTGATTACGAGAATAAAACTGAACCCTGAGGAATTCTACGGTTTGCGTACACTTTCATCATAAGACACAACAAAACAAAACAACCCCCTTACAATTGGCCTAATTTAATCAGAATAACTTCAGAAACTGATCTGCTGTCAGTACACATCAGAATGATATACGGTACACATAATTGCATTTTCTGTTTCCTGTTGTTACACAATATCACGATTAACAAACCACGGGCTGACGTCGATTGCTGTTAAGTCTGTGCAGTGGACACGTACACCACTCAAAGCCACGTTTAATTTAATTACAGGATTTGCACACAAGTCAGCATTTCTCACCGTGCAGGTCTGTTGGTGCAGAGCAGATGAGGAATAGAATGCTGAACTCAGCTCAATAAAGCTGGACATTAAGCTTGCTGGGATGGGGAGCTAGGGAACCATCCATCATTTCCACCAGTAAAAAGAGCTAGAATAAGGGCTTACGCTAGCGTTATGGTAAATCAGTATACCCAAAACTACGGCTTTAAAGTATGAACCATGTGCTGTGCGAAGTACGGTGCATTTTTGTTAAAATTACTAGAATAAACAATATTTACATATGAATTATGCTACTTGGGAATGAATAAAAGTGTCATTAATAGGTTATTATTATTGCTTAAAAATGCTTCAGTGTTCACACACACACACTCAGTATGACGTACCACACTGCATAGGCTATACAATCTCAGCTTTATTGTATTAGGATGTGAAACAATTCAAAACGTTCCTTCTGAGTAGAAACCCAAAGCTCATCCAATGGAAACTCTTGTATTCATTAGTGGTTGAGTGGCTTCTGTCCTGGTTGCTGCTATCGATCTGTAAAGCTGTTATCGCTGATAAAGGTTTTGCTGTGGCTTTCGTTAAGCCTCCGGGCCACTGTGGGAGAACCTGCGCTTTTCTGATCCACCTGACCAACCAGTACACGTCCTCCTTCCTCCTTTATGCAGGACGTACATCTGCAACTGTGTCTGTTCTGGTGGCAGATGGCGCTAGTCGCACACTTATTGCAGAAAGAGCTTTCTTCGTGCGTGAGAGTGTGAGTGTGTTTGTATGTGTGTCCTTCACGGACTCGACTACATCCTCTAAGAGTATGCGGGTGTTTACATTTAAAATGTTTGACAAGATATGAAGGATGTAACACAGAGAACAGACGGGGAAAGAATTTCCAGATCTGTATACGATCTCTTCTCCGAACCCGGCCTCCTCCAGGAAGAGATATCAGCCAATATCAATATTTCATAAACAAATGAGTGATTTTACGTCGGCTAGCATTAGAGCACTGCTGGAGGAGGTCGATCAATCCCAGGATGCCTCAGTCCAGCTGCATCTGCCAATCGCAGCCAGACCTAATGACATTACCCATCAGTCAGAGTGGACCATCGACCCACTCACTACTCCCTAAGTGGCCTGATCTGATAAAAAGCATTAAAACATTTGTTCAGTGACACACAGCAGCTCACCGTGAACAGCCATATAGATTGGCTTTAAGATGTCTGGCAGCATTTTTGTCCAGATGTAGTATTTGTTTAACCGTTAACATTTTTCTAAAAGTGGACCATTTTTTCCCCAATTAACACTCATATTAATATATATATATATATATATATATATATATATATATATATATATATATATATCATATTTCATAGAGGGCCTTTGGATAGACTGTAGTGAATAGAAAGTGGAAAACTCTTTCATTTTACAGACCTGGAAAATTCTAAAATATCCCCGTGAAACATCCATGAAATATCTTAGCTCTCATTATTACTATTGCCATAAGACTTAATCACGTTACAAAGAAGCTGCAAAAGAAAAAAGTTTTCCATGGTGGAAAAACTAACTGTTACAAACACCTGACACTGGAGACTCCTTCCATAAACCTTATATAAACATTTCCTCACAAAACACTGCACTGCATGTCAATATATATTTGTTGGTGTGTTGTTAAATATTACACTGTATTACTAAGATTGATTATTATTATTAATATAGAGTGCCTGTGAATTCATTGTTACTATAAAAATGATATTGTATTAAGGTTTTTTTTTGTGTGTGTTAATTAGAACAAGCACATTAAAATATACCTGTGATTTGCCTTACAACCAGCACTACTGTCAGATTTGCTACAACACAGCTCTATCATCACCTTCTGACCAGTCAGAATTCAGAATTCAGCAGCGCTTTAAAGTCAAAATTAAATGATGACAGGTTTTTTGTAAATATTAAACAAAAAACTATGTTTTTCCTCTTGGATTTTCCCCTCCAGCTCCTATTTTCACTTTAGAAGGATCCCCAAGTATGGGAAATTTGTAGTTTTGTGTGTAATTGAGATGAACATCTATATTTCATAGAAATAAAATGTTCCATTTCTATTAGAATAAACTCAAAAGAAATAGTCAGGGTCAATATGACGACATCTATAGTGTCTATTTCTAGAACTAGCAGTCCACAGAATGGTGATATACACTGAAGCTGTGTGCATACGCTTGCAGTCTTCTCTCTCAGCAGTCTCATTATCATTCACTGTCTGTCTCCTACGACCACGTCAGCACAGAGGAATCTCTCTGTCTCTCTCTCTCTCTCTTTCTCTCTCTGCCTCTCACACCCACACATTCTCACGATGAGATAAGCCCCCCTCGTTCCCTTGTGTTGACTCCAAACACAGTGAGAGTCTTCTCAGTGTTGTAATATAACAGCCTGGCATATATCCCTTCACTAATCCCACACACCACAGTCTCACACACCACAATCTCTTTCAATCCATCAATGCAAAAAGTAGAGCTCCTGAAATTTGGGAACTTTAAACATCAACAACCCTCCCACCAACCCCCACTCAAATACACCCTCCACTTGACTGGTTTGCTTTGCTTGCCTTAGAGCCCTGACTTAAAGTCATATATCCAGTGTATCATACTCATTGATTTTGGTGATGTTAGATACTTCATGTAGACATACCATTTTAGAAAACAAGGCCATATCTAACATCCTTAAGGGGTTTTTGGTTTCCCCGATCAGAAAGAGTTTCAAATGGAAGCTACTAATAATTATACGACAAACCTCTTGAAGCAGAGGCTTTGACAAACCTTCTGCAGTCAGAAAAAGCCCCACTTAAGGATTATCATGGAAATGAAGATGATTGCTGTTCAGCAATAGCCGCAGTTAACCCTGAAGGTGATCTTTAGCCAAATGAGGCGGCAAATTAGGGATCCTGTTGCAAGGACATTTAATTAAGACAGATCTGCTCTCTGAGCCCCCAGAGGCACTGTGTGGTGATGGTACTGCATGGGACTGGCTGGGATTTCATTCATAACTCAGAACGTCTGAGAGAGAGAGAGGGAGAGAGAGAAAGGAAGGAAGAGAAAGTCAGGAAGCATCCCAGAAAGCATTTTAAAAGAGTCTAAAGAACGTTTCTAAAAAGATTTTAATTGGTGGACTTACAGTAACAAAGCTACTAGCAAGTTATGCACCAGAAATAAACATAGTAGATATGTTGGAGCCGTGGCTGTCAGTTATATAGATTGATTAATTTCATGTCTCACTATATAGTGCAGCGAAGTGCACAGGGCATGAACTAATGGCTTTTACACGCTAAGTAGTTCACTCTGTGCCAATCTGGGAGCCATCTTCGATTCGCCCCATGAGTATTAACTTTTTACTTGTGACTTATTTCTACTAGTAAACCCTGAATAGATATGTTTGTGTGTTTGTGTGTGTGTGAGTGTGTGTGTGAGAGAGTGCAAAAGAGAATGTGTTCAACTTGACCAAACCAAAGATGAAAAAAAAGACAGATTGAATTAACGACGTTACTAACAGAGACAAGGAAACACTTTAAAGTTGTTCTTATTTATCACCTCAAATGTTTTACTGCATATTTATACCAAAGCACTGTTGAATGGTCTAATTGGTCAGAAGGTGTTGATTTATTTTCTGTAGCAGCAGCCCTGACAGTAGTGTAGCTTCGAATTACTTTATATTTTATATTGATGTGCTCATTTGAATGCATTATCGTTTCTATAGTAACAACGTACACAGAGCCTTGTATAACGGACGCTCCACATATACAGATTTAAAAACGTGCCTCACTGTTAATATAGTAAAGATTTCCGTGAGTAGACGTTTATTTAAAGTTCATGGGAGGAGTCTCCAGTGTCAGCGCTTTGTAAGAGTAAAAAGTAAAACTGCAACTTTAAGTTTCCCACCACTGGAAAGCTTTCAGGACGGAGGAATTTTCGCTTGACACGACAAGCCGTGGTTTTTGTCTTCCTAACTTCAAGAAAGGGGGAATAAAAATGAGAGATTGGTGAGGTGATTGGTAAATATACTTATTTATAGCTGCTGTAACATAAGTGATAACACGAACTAGCTTGTTTTGCTAACGTTCCACAACATTAAACATAACTATAAATGGATAAAATGTACACGTAGTTCTTAAATAAATGAAAAAAAAAAATGAATGGTAACATAAAGATGACTATAGTATACACGGAATCAAACACTTTGGGTTTGGATGTTACTTTATTCCATACTTCTTTTACTGGAGTGTCTAACACACACACACACACACACACACACACACACACACACACACACACACACATATATATATATATATATATGGGGAACTCTTAACACCTGACAAATTCATTTCAGAAATTTCCCACCACGAGTGGTACATAATTCACCTGGTACTTACCAATTTCTCATATTTATTCTCTTACATCCAGAAGTAGTCACTCATGACCTTGGCCTACCACTAAACACAAACGCCCTTCAGAGAGAAGCCTACAGCCATAACACAGCCCTTTTTTTTTTTTTTTTTTTTTTGAGAAACTGCATTTATTATTCTTAGAGTAACTGTAGAGGAGAACATTGAATAGCAACAAGCTATGCTCCAGTGACAATCATAAATCACAATGACCTACACTGCTCAGAGAAACATGGCATTTAATTATGAACCCAAAAGCAACGACCTTCACTTTGGATCAGTGTCTGCATTGTAATTGAGTTTGCTATTTGCCTGAGATTTGTGGCTAGAGCTTGTCTTTTTATGAATATGAGTATGAACATGTGCTCAAATAACACCTGAGTGAAATCAATACAGATCCAGATCATACCTCTGTGTATTTTGTTGTTGTTTATTGTTATTTTTTTCCAGCGCATGCATCGATGGTGGAGGGCTGGTCTCACCACAGAGACGAGGAGCATACTGATCAGGACCCCCTTTTCCAACAAGCATCGTCCTTGAAAACATGAGCTAATTTCCTATTGTATCATGAGGGTCTACTATTACACATCAATGGAATTAAAACCCTTTCTAGCAGTGCACTGACATTCCATTCAGCCGGCGGAATGGAAATCAACTTTTCGTAAATTTTTAGTCAGTAAGAACAAATGAATTATGTTATCACTGCAAGTTTGTTATGAGATGAGTCAGGACACTGCTGGGTTTCTGTGTGTAGAGTATCGTGACCCTGTGTTTAGCTGCTGGTGGAGCAGGGCGATGTGAAAGGGGAGGGAATTGTGAGCCCCCTGCTGGGCAAACAGTTCACATCTCTCTCCAATAACACTGGTTCGGAGATAAAACGGACAGCACAACTAAAACTTTTTTTTGATAGTAAAGCACTGTATACAACTGCCAAAATAAAAGTATAACGTTTAAACCTAATAGGCTAGGGGAAGAAAATAAATACTTATGAAAAACTGCAAATTCATAAAGCCCTGAGGCTTTAAAGCCTTTCTTGTTACCAATGTTGGAGTCTCCGTCATTAAAGTCTAACGTGGGGATAATATTCAGGAGATTTCTTCACACTTAGGAATTTTGCTCTTTCAGTTAAAAGCATTCATTTCACATTATTTAAAAGTACTGTTTTAACACATGCCAGGTGGATTGGTTTGAAAGTTGGAGGTCACAGTAAGAATCAGGAACTCAAGCAGCACATTACAATAAAAGTGAAATTTTAAGCCTAGAGGTTCAACTATTGGTGTCCCGGGGTTGTCACTCATTTTGCATAATCATTTGTAGTGGAGAATATTTAAATAGTTTAAAATCAGAGTTTCCGACTACACAGTAAGTAACTTTTCTGGTTCCGCTTTGGACCAGAGGAATCAGGAAAACCACATCTGTCATCAACAGATTATTTCTTGGGTGAGTGCACTGGAACGTGTCTGGTCATGGGTTTTTTGGCTCACACCAACATTTAAACGTCAAACACACACAAACATTGAGTTAGCTCTTCCTTTAAAAACCCTCATGTTTGCATGTATTTGCATCATGACTGTAATATCATGCCAATTACACTTCTGTGTTCTGTGAAAGTCATTCTTCCTTCTTTGGTGTTTTTGGTTAAAATTGACCAGGCCTCACAAAACATTCTTGCGTTAAACCTTACGTGCCAGCCTATTCGTATTCATAATCACAAGATTTACATTCATTTTTGGAATGAAATGAAATAATTCACTTTTGAGTAAATTTAGGAACAAATCCGGCTTTATTTGGGGTACTGCAGACCAGAGACTAGAGAAAACCTTGTTCAGTGGTTAATGGTTTTTAAGCACTACAAATTTATTCAGGTTAAAAACCAAAGAGAAAAGCGTCAAACAGTGACCTAACAAAACTTTACTTGCTTTGCAAACTGCACAAACTCAGTCACATTATAAGGCAACATGAACTACAGTATTCCACAGAGTAATAAAATAAATAAATACATTAAATAACAACATTTCATTTCCAAGCTTAACGAATTAATTCAGTCCCATTTATGTGTTCATGCACATGAGTAGCACTGTGTAGTCTCCGAGGCATGTGCCTTGCAAATTTCCTGCATTTCTTGCACATGATGTTTTACATCCCCTTTTTAATTTTTTTATTTTACAGCTGGGGTCAAAATTATGACTATGGTTGAGAATTTCAGAATGTGTGAAAAAAGACCCGAAACTAGCCTTTTCTCAGTCTTTGAATGGGAAACAAGGTCACTGGGTTTCACACAAATTTTTCATTTCTTATATCCGCAAAATCTTTGCCCAGTACAGAGATAATCCACTCCATCATCCCGCTTTCTTCTTTACAATATTACTTATAACAGAAATTGTTCTGTACATCATAGTTATACTGTCTACACTTACACATTCCCTTTACGTGCCATAGATTATTTGCATTAAAACACGATCTTGGCAGCAATGGTCTAGTTTTAAACCAGCTCCTAACTAGGACAAGCAAAACTAGTCCAGTTTGGCATAAAAACCATGACCCTTGTAACCTAGATTATAACGTTGTGTGGTTGTGTGTGTGGTGGGTGGGTGAGGCGGAGTGAGTGACAGAGAGAGAATGTTTATTCTGCATCTTCTTAATGTCTGGCTTAATCATGTCCTTGTATGGCTGGTGAGATTTAAACAAGCTCATGAAAGGTCTATGAAACCAATTTTCATTAATTCTGTGTGTTCAGACACATAATCTGGTCAAAAACCTTAAGTTTTATGGCAATCAGATGAGTGAAATCACAGTTAAGCTAGAGGAAATGAGCTAAATTCAACCTTGAACACAACTGAAAAAAAAAAAAATCTGTCCATTGTTTCTACTTTGGAAATGACAAAATAATTCAGTGTTTTATATAATATGTGAACATTATTATCACAATGTTTATTATTGTGATATTAAATATATATGTCACGTCAAGGCCAGAACTGGCGCTGAACTACAGTTCACAGTATGCATTGCCGCTTACAAACATGGCCGCCATGGACTACATCTCGCAACAAGGACACCCCGTGGCATGCTCCAACTCACCTGATTATATATATATATATATATATATTAGTGTTTCACTGATATACCAAGCCTTGTTATTCTTCTGCATGACATTCTGGGGTTCAAAAAAAAACAGAAAACATTTAACCAATCTGTTTAAATCTGCTTTCTGGTATTTTGGAATCTGGTTTTGTCTACCAAGGCTGTTTTTTCACCGCCCGACCCTTGCCTTTTTCTGACCAGGCTCTTGATCTTCAGCCACTAATTTATGATTTCTCAAATCTCCAGTCTTTAGAAAGAACTAATTTTTTTGGGGGGTGATGAAGTGTTCCAGGGCTTTCACTGATTTTGCATAATCATAAACAGTGAAGGTTTGTACAATCTGGTAAACACGGGTGTGTAAGTCTTAGAAAAAGCACAAAACTGTGTAATAGGTGCAGACGACTTTAGTAACTTGTTCCTCTTTGGCATGCGTCTGAACCAGAGGAAGCTGTAAAATTTATATCTGTCATTAAATCAGTATTTCTCTGGGGTTTGTGGTGTTTGACCTCCCTTCCCCTGATTTGCCATGAACCATCTTCTGATTCAGTGTGCCGGAAACAGCTGTGTGTCACAGTGTCTGTTTATAAATGAACAAGTTTCCAGGATGTAAGCTCAATTTCAGCTAAAGTACATGAACATAGTTTGCTGTAGAAGACTTTTTATTGTTCAGTATAATGTGGTAATGGTATACCTTACAGCCTGGCACAGGAATCACAAGAATTACATTGTCAAGGCTAATTTATTATCCCAGAGCCACGTGTCGTTTTGTGTTGGTCCTATGTTAAAAGTAGTCAGCATCCAATCTGGGAATATGTTGATTAAAACTAAAATGCAATTTGCAATTTGATTAGTAAAATTATCATGACATAACAGGGTTATGTTATGTTTGTTAAGACACAAATTCTGCTTGTAAAGTAACAAAAGTGAAAAACCTTTCATCTGTAGACTTTCCTGATAGAGAAACCTGACTGTTAAAGAGTACTAACACTAGAGACTCCATTCATAAATGTTTAAAAAAAAAAAAAAAAAAACGTCACTACATCAACTTTTACAAACATTTTTAATAGCTTTTTTGGGGAGTGTCAGTCGTATTGTACAAGTCCCTGTGAATTGCTAACATATTAGATATATAATAAAACATAATAAAACGTATAATCCTGTGTTTTGCATCTACACTACTGTGAGCTGCTCTTATAGAACATTAATTAACACCTTCTGACCAATCTGAATCGACAATTCAACAGCGCTGTGGAATAAATCCAAATATTTTACCCTACAATTACTGTTCTATTGCAAACAATTTTTTTTTTTTTTTTTGCAATAGAAGTGATGCTATGAAAAAACAATAATGAATAGACTTCTAGATAACAGCTCATCTGGATAAGATGTGGTTCCTCGGAATTTTTTTTATCTAACACATGAAAGAAAAGATATTCCACAAAACTATACATAACAATGTTGGTGCTACATCATTTTTCCTCTGGAAGATAGCTAGCATATATATATATATATATATATATATATATATATATATATATATATATATATATATATATATATATATATATATATATATATTTTACACATACACCTCAGTTCCCCTGACATGACTAATTATCTCCCAGACAAGACAAACTTGTCTGATTGATGTATAAATATGACTTGTGCACAGTCACTACTTGTTCATCTGTAGCCAAAAATTGCACTTAATATACTATATTTCATCTGAAACCTCAACAGAAATTAAAATGTCATTTGAAGTAGTAATTGATACTACTATTCACTTAAGTGAAAGAGGGCCTGAGGGCAAGTGTTGGATGCTGTTTGTGGTCAATAGATGTAGCGTCAGCAACTTTTACATTAGTTCTGATATATTTCCTTCACTGAAGCTTTGTTAAAATTCCAGAAACGCTTTTGCATTCTTATTTATTATCGTAATTCTTCTACCTTTTTTGACTTCAGTGCTGCAATGCTGTGCTCCAGTGGTGTCGATTCTTCTTAATTATAGTACTTCAGGAAATATTTTGCCTGTTAGATCTCATGCACAAAAGAGCTAAATAGTTTTTTAATGCCGTTGTTATACACAACCCACCGAGTACCAAAGAAAACTGGGCTCCAGCACAGACTCCTCACACTCGCATGTCTGGCTCACCTTGCTAATCTGGTAGCAATTACAGTAACGGCTTTTCCATTGAATGGATTTAATAAAGATGAATGCTGCTGATGAAGCTGTTCTATAAAACCTGTTCTAAGATCAAAGCTTTTTTTTTTTTTTTGTAGTTTACATGCATTATTATCTAGTTAAATAGTAAAGTTTTTTTTTTTTTTATTGAGAAAACCCATTGTGCTTGGATAATACTGTGTACTGTGCCCACTTGGCATGCATTGTCTGAATAATTGTGACTTTTATAGTATGCTTATGGTGATTTTTAATAAGGAAGATAAAGTCTTTGTTGGAGAATCTAGTTTAAGGATGCAGTAAGGAGCCAAACACAACCAATCAGGGTGTCCATCCATAGCCAGACACCCTGATAATCTTTCTCCACCCATCACGCCACATACCATTATGGTCCTGTGAGAGCGTTCTTGTGCTTCAGCCTCTACCAGGTTAGCATGGTGCGAGATCTCGCAGCGACACGACGAAGCAAAACACTAAGCTGGCTACTGCTACGAGGTTTGGATCTCCATAGTCCACCAAAGTCTTTTTTCTGTTTTCCTTTTAATTCAGTAGCGCCTCTAGAAAAGTGGGTCACAAGAAGTGCACAAAGGCTCTCGGTCAGCCTCCCTGACACAGGCCGCTTGGGAAAACAGAGGAGCCTTTCACCGCATTGTCGAGCAGTCTGACTCAAAATGTGCAAAATCTCAAGAATAGCGTTCGTGTCACATTGTTTTGTCTTCTGATCCATAGAAGCTTATAGTACGACAAGACAGACCTATTGTGAAGTTGTCTTTTCCTAAGTAGTTTGTATTGCTTAAATTAGCATGCCTGTGTTTTCTTAGGGACGTTTTGTGGGGGTTTTTAGTTTGTTTTTTTTTTTTGTTTGTTTTTTTGAACTGATGCTATCCCAAACCATTTCACAGAGCATAATGAAAACCCTAGAACCCTAATGGATGAAAGGGGCAATGTTTACAGGATCTTACCCATCCCTCTCAGAGTGGGCTCCCAGGAATGCTTGCAGGAGATGGAGTCCAACCAAAGGGGGAGTGTCACAAAGAAATGAGACTATAAATACACGTCAAGCCACGGAGGCTGCAGCTCTTCAGCACAGCTGGGCTTCACTGGAACACCACAGAGGGCACCTCTGCACATTTCACCGACTAACTGTAAGCCTTTTTTCTTCTCTCAGCCATTGCTGATTTCTATTTTTTTTTTTTGGTATTCTTCTTTGCTTTGCTTCTTCTTTTGTGCTTTTATTTGCTCAGCTATTTTTAACACATAAAAGAAAGTTCAGTGAACACTGGCATAAAAAAAGAGATATGAACATCAAAATGATCTTTGTACCTGGATTGTATTTGCTAATTCCTGGCTTATAATAGATACAATAAGAAAAGGTTCTTTTGAGGTAATATGAGATGGCCGGATCTTGTGCTTAAGTAAATATTGACCTGAATAAGACTTTGTCTGCAATGTCAGTGTAGCAGGATTAGTGACCCAGGATGTGGATTTGAGAGAGAGAAAAAAGACTTGATATACAGAAATGATCAAAGGCAATTTTGCCATAATAATTAATAATGGTCTTGGTGCTGACAATTTACTTTTGTTGCCATTCAATGAATCATAACTATTAAAATAGAAATTAGGATTGTACCACTTGTTTTCTTTTTTTGTCTAATGTAGATATGGATTCAAACTGTAATTAGAAAAACATACTTAAATGTATGCTTATAAACTTACTTATATATAATATATGTTTTCATACATATTGTTCAAAGGGAAAAATGAAAAAACGACCAGAGTCTGATTTCAAATGCATTTTAAATAACTGCTTTGATGAGGCAAATTGCGTCATGAGTGTTGAGTCACAAATGGATTCTTCTTATTGGAACAAAATTATTATTGTTTGTTAGATATCATAGTCATGAGTATAATTTAACTCTACTGAGCCTTAATGTGAAATAGAGCAGAGGAATTGTTCTTGGTCGTATATACCAAGTGGGCTGGTTTCACTTTATTTGCATTAACCAAACATTTGATTTAGTCTTAATTTGCATGTTGCATAATTTTATTTTTGGATACAGTGGCTTTCCTGTGTTATACATTGCTGAACAAGTGGAACGGTTACACGTTTTCTCAGATCTGGGTGTGCCTTTTTGCTGTAGTATACGCAGGGTCTTGGGAAATGAGATATACGTGTGAGATCATCTCCCTCGTGTAATGAAACTGCCCAGAAATACCCTGAAATATTCAACAGCTCGGCTATTTAAACATCCTTCCTCGGAAATGCATGTTGAAAACAGATGTTTTCTACTTTTCCACTAGTGCTAGATTTACCCCCATTATTGTCTGGCATCATTTCACAACTCTTCTCGTCATTCTGAGACACACTCATGATTTACGTTCCGATGTTTATTCTGAACAGTTGTAAACTTTCAGTATGTTTGTTCTCATTCAATCCTGGGAAACACCTGATCATTCCCAAGCCTCGCAATCAGAGGGTGTGGCGTATTATGACTCTGGGCATGTCTGTACATGTCCAGAATTTAACTTTCCCACATTTTGCTGGCTTTGACTTGTGATGAAACTGAAAAACCGACTCCAAAACAGACTGTACAGTAATACACCCACACTTGTCTGATCCCTGTGATGAAAATGTCTGATTTTGTTTCGGGTTACCTCAAAGAACTCATGTTGGGGAAATAAATGTGACCTTTAGAGGTGGCTGCATTGATTCTGGCATTGATTTTGATATCACTTGGCTAAGAGAGCGTTTGTAAATGACTTATCTTGCTATGTTACAGAGAGAGCGCTTGCCTCCCTTAACGGATTAAGGCAGGACCTCTTTCCCGGCATCCAATATGAGTCGTGTGGAAGAATGGGTTCTGGAGAACAAGGACAAGATTGAAAAGGGAGTGGAGATCATGAGCCAAGGCTGTGAGATCCTGGCAGCCACTGTAGGCCAGTTCCATCCCATCCTGGAGGCAGTTTTTGTGGCCTCAGCTGAGCTCCTTAGCAACCCAGAGGGCAACGAGGCGAAGTATCTTGCCGAGCAGTTTGAAAGGGTCAACCAGAAGTTGGAAGGGATCCAGGATGAGGTTGAAAAAATCGCTCTGGAGCTGCAGAGAACATCATTGAACAAGCAAAACTTTGACCGTGAAGCACAGATGATCAGTCAGTATGAAAAGTTTCAAGAGTTTGTCATCGCCAAACCCAAGTTCAAGGAGAAGAAGAAGGAGAAGTTTCTGAGCCACTTTGAGAACACTGACCGTGACGTGAACCTTGATGCCTTGTACAACTCCTTCATTGGAGAGAACACCTCCGGAGATGCAATGATGGACACGATACTGGTCACCGAGCAGCGGAGCAGGAGGGCAGTGGAGGAATTCTGTGCTCGCCTGAAGAAGCTGTTCGTGGTTGGGATCATAGCAGTGATGGGCTACACTGCACTAAAAGAAGGCACCGTTGGAGAGGATATGGTGAAGAAATGGCAAGACCGCATGGAGGACGTGGAGAAGCGAATGAAGGCGGCAGTGGATGAATGTGTGAACAACTTTCCTGCACAAGCCAAGATGGATGTAGAACACAAGCTCACGGAAACGCAGAGCCATGTCGATCCTGAGTTTACTAAATTCCTACTGGATGCCCTTGTCAAGAAGTATGACTGGGTCTGCTGGTCAGTTAGGGTCTTTAATCATGGTGGTATTTTTTTCTGGAATTGGCTGGCTGGCAAGCGGTACCATGGAAGTGGAGGAGGTATCAATTATTTTGACCTTTTGACCAAAAACAAAATAAGGATTGTGGTGTCTTTCACCGCGAACCCTAAACCACTCAACAAGGTCGAAATAAAGGATCAAATAGAGAACGAGAGGCTGAAAGGTGACATGATATCTGTGGCTGAGTCTTTGTGCAAGACTCTTCCCAACTGCCTTGTGCATGCTGTCAGTCGCTATAAGAGAGTTGAGGAAGTCAACAATTTTGACCCTGAGTGCTATTATTATGCGGTTCACAAAAGAGCACACATCTGTATCCACTCAGAATAGTGAACATCTGATCAAACTAAATATATCGAAGGCAATCAGTCTTATATATATATATATATATATATATATATTTTCAGTGATTGTGGTCTTAACAATACACAATACAATGATATGACGGCAAGTCTGCCAGGACGTCCAGTTCCTTTATTTTATTTTATTTTGTGGCTTCTTATTCTCTGTAAACGGTAAAAGCGCATATGTGACTACCTTATAAACAGATGTATGAATTTAGCCAAAAATGTTTAATCAAAAGAATTATGCATATACCTTGTGTCTGAGCACTTTTGTATTCTGTAGATCACATTTAAGGCAAAATGGTAGTGTGTTTATGCTCTAGAATATGCTGGTAGACTCATTAGTAATGATGAACCTAACCATTTGATCAATTACATTAAAACATATTCAAACTCATTTCCAGCTAGCTGTTGATTTATTAACCCATGCTGTCTCTTTTATATGGATTCATAATTTTTCAGCCAAAAAAACTACACTGCAATGATATATATATATATATATATATATATATATATATATAAATGAACACAAAAACAAATAAACAAGCAACCAAGCAAAAAATAAAACAGGTCATTCAAATTATAAAAGTATTTTTTAATCCTTAAAATCTTGAAACTAAATTCAACACAGTGTCAACCTCAGGAAGGGTTAAAATTCAGAGGATTTAACCCTTGTTTCTTCTGAACATGGGTGTGACTCACATTCAGCTGCAAACAGGGAAACTACATGAAGTCGGGTTTAAACGGAGAGCTGTCTAACTTTCTTTTGTTCTCCCGCGATTTTAAGGTGAGTTTTTTTTTTTTTTGGTCATACGGCAAATAATAAACGTTAGCCATCCATTACACTACAGCAAAGACTATAAAGTAAAAGGGCTTGAGTAATGTAAAAGAGTTTGTTGTAGGACAGAAGTTTAGCAGCCCTCAGGGCGTTGCTCTGTCTTCAACAAATAGACCGGAAGTTATTCCCGATTTTTTTTTTTAAATCATCATTATTATTATTTTTAAAGATAATATAAGCCTTGTTTCAACTTCATGATGCATTTGACGATTGACTAAAACTTTACTCGATCGTACACTTAGCTAAAAGCGTGATAATATCTCAAAGGGAGTCCCTGAAAACAACTCTGTTTGGTCTTCATCCAACCAGGAAGTAAGTTCGTTTCACGCAACTTAAGCTCGCGCCTTCATACTTCATGAGCCTGAGCGCGAGCCTTTATACTTTCTATTATATTCTTCATCCAGTGTTTTATTGACCCTCACATATAATGTATATAAGCTGTACACTTTATTGAGCTATATACTGTATACCTTACTCATTTAACACTTATATGCGTTATGTTTACTGACTTACATACATAACTTGCATTATAACTGTGTACATTAAACATATTCTACATGTATTCAGCTTTGGCTGTGCCTTACTGAAATATATATACACACTATATTTAGCTATATGCATTATACTTTACTGAGCTTATGTTTATCTGCATTACGCTTTACTGCGCTTTATGCATCATAGCTATGCACAGCTGTGTCTTGTTAAAACACACCAACTAAACAAAGTTATATTATACTGAGCTCAAAGAATTATACCCAGCTATATACATTATAGCTAAACATACCATGGCTGTGCATGATACATACTGGGATATGTGCATTATAGCTATATATGCTATACGTTACTAAGCTGTATATTTTACTTAGGTTAATGCATTTACTCGGCTATATATAAACACTTAATAGTTTTATGCGACATACTTTAATGAACTTTATGCTATGTAGGTATGTGCATTACATATCTGCTGGAAAATTGAGGCCTTGGAATTGTACGTCTCACTGTGTCTGCTCAATATCTTAAAATTACAGAAGTATTCCAGTGTCTCAGCATGTACTATATTGAGCTGTGCATGTTATATTTAGTTGAGATGTATGAATTCTGTTTTATTCAGTATGAATGTATTGTAGGTGTATGTATTAGCTCACTCAGCTGTATGCATTATAGCTGAATAGATAATACTTTAAGCTGTATCGTTCACTCCTTGCTGCTTGCCACCCCGAAAGTCTGAAAATCTTTGACGTAGATGGATAATGTAATCTACATGCATCTGTAGTAAAAGATGGAACCTTTTCCAAATATATTTGTTTCCTGTGGTAATTCTGTACAAAGGAAATCTACTGGAAAGCTACTACAGCTTTTGCTATAAAAATGTTTGCGTCACGTTCTCTGTCAGTTGTTTATCATCTCCTCTTTTCTGCTTCTTGCTCTGTGGAATTCCTAGATCCAGGTGGCTTGAACATCTACAGGAGTCTCTATACTGCAAAATAATGATTTTAGACCTTGGATTTAAAAAGTCTAAAACCTCAGACACTATCCGATATGTTAACACTGCATTAGTGGTGTATTTTAGTGCAATTCCTGATTCTCTGAAGTGCTGCAGTAACCCAGGGGAGGGAATGGGATGAGGCAGTCTGTAATGTTATGTCTAATCTGTTCTAGTGCTTTGTGGCGCAGAAAAAAAAAACTATGATGACAGTGCACAATATATTATTAGTTAATGAAAAAAAAAAAATCATCAGTGGAATATTCTTTGCGAGCTCATTAATCAAACAGATTTTCTATTTGTAAAGGTTTAGTGAGGGTTTAGACTAATCACAAAATTTGACTATGTGAAATTTAAATACACCTGCCTCTAAAAATATTACAATCTACTTATAAAACACATTAATATGTTAGGTAAGGAATAAAACATGAAGGGGCATGCTACTATAGGAATGTAATCAACGATGGGGTGGTGTGATGAAGCGGGGCTATTGTTAACAACCCAAAGTTTATTATTTTCATGTAACAGCATATCCCAAAGTGTTTACTTTTCTTATACAACAGCAATTTGCCAAAGATTCCAATTATTTGATTCAATTATGGCACTTAAAGTTTTTTTTTTTTGTTACAAAACACTGACGACTCCTTCCATAAATGGTAAATAAATGTCTCCTTAAAGAACGCTTTACCATAATGATTATATGCTTTTCTTTGTTAAATATCACATTTTTAGAAATGTGTGTATTGTCTGCCTTTTATTATTATTATTATTATTATTAGTGCATGAATCTCAACAGTGCAACCATCAGAGCTGTTCTTATAGAAAATGAATCACTACCACCTGACCAGAATCAGAATTAATCAGCACTGTGGTATAATTTGGATCAAATACATTAAATAAATTTTTGCTAATTTATGCGTTCACAGAAGAAAATAGATATGGAAATCATTTAAATTATATTCAGTGTCATTCAGTGTGCATTTGGCTGGAAAAAAAAAGCTGTTGAACAAAGTAAATACCAAGTAAACCGGCAAGGAATTTCATCAGTGTAACTGACAGCCTCGTTTTTCTTTTGTCTGGTTTCCATAGAAACTGTCGGGGTTGCTTTGGAAAATGTGCTCTTGCCCAGCGAGTTGAACTACCTTATTAACCGTTTGTCCGCCTACGATGGCACTTGCACACACTGAAAACGGAAGATGTCCTAAATTCTAACTGGTTTATGGATATTATGAAGATATCATGTTCCCATTTCTTTTTAACTGCATCTCATTTGTAGTTTTCAATTGAATTACACGGTCATTACTTAGCCTGTGTTTGTAAGATCAGCAACTGATCTTTCGAGTGCTAGTCTATGTAATAAACGTCTATGCACAAAGTCTACAAAGATTGCTGACATTGCTTTTCTTATGTGCGTTTTAAATATTATGAGGTTAATCCATGTTTTAAGCTGCAGTGCTTGGGATGTAGGAAGAGTCCTGAGTTAATATTCATGTATTCCTCCACTATAAAGCTGCCCAGTTATACAGGCCAGTGGTTATAGATTTTTTTATTTTTATATTATATATATATATATATATATATATATATATATATATATATATATATATATATATAAAGGATGTTTATTTTGAATGATGAAGGCAACACTGTTAAATGTCAATTTGTCCTTGTTATGTGGCCTGTGGAGAGTCTTTTCTCCCTCAGTGTGAATTCCTGGCACATTGTTGACTCATTAGTTCACGGGGTGGGACGTTACTGAGTGGTTCTTGCTCTGATAGCTGAGCTGACTCGCTTTTCTTTCTTTCTCTCGCACAGCAATCTCACCTTTTTCCACTCAGGCACTGCAAAAAGGCTAAAAAAAAAACATTACAATCAAGGACTGACTGTGTAAGTTCTTTATTTACTACCTTCTGGCTTATAAAATGATGCTTAGCTGGACAATTACAGTGCTGTATCTTCAAATATTTCATGTTTTGGATCTTTGCCACCTGGATAAGTGAATTTAGTGAATTTGCAGTGTGATAATTTGTGACCTGACCTTTGTGCTTTCTTTTTGCCCATAGATTGATTTTCAGAGATATTTAAAAAATGGCAGAGAACCTGCAGAAAATTGTTGCATCCAAGAAGGATGTGGTGGAGAATGTGATGGAGGTATTTGAGCAGGGAGCAGAGGTGTTAGCCAGCATTGCTGGAGATCTGTTCCCCGTTTTCTCCATCGCTGCTCCCATTGTGAAGATGGCACTAGATAACGTGGAGAGCAAAGAAGCGGAATACATGAAGGAACAGTTTCAGAAGGTCCGTGAGCGTCTGGAGGTTATATCAGAGGAGATCCAGCGCATAAACGATGAGGTGAGGAAGAGTGGTATGGACGCGGCTTACTTCTCCGTGGAGGAGAATATAACCAACCAGTTTCGCAAGTACATGGACATCCTCAATGCCAAGCCAAAGTTTCGAGAGGCAAAGAAGAAACAATTCTTGGAGCACTTTAGCAAGTCTGGCGGAGACAAAAACTTGCACACGCTTTACGGTGCTGTGACAGGAGATAGCTTCTCGGGAGAGTCCGTGCTGGAGATCACGCTCAACTATGAACAAAAGAGCCGGCGGGCGATGGAGGACTTCTGCGCCAGACTGAAGCAGTTGTTCTGCATAGGTCTCATCGCTTTGATGGGACACACGGCTCTAAAAGGCGGCGATGACGAAGAGGAGCTGCTCCGAAACTGGGCCGAGAACATGAAAGTTGTCCAGTCAAAAATGAACGTGGTCATCGAAGACTGCATCAACAGCTTCCCAAGTCAGGCAGAGATCGATATCAAGCGCCTAGTGAGGAACCACAAGGACAAAAGCAACCAGCAGCTGGCCGACATGATCATCGAGAACCTGAAAGGGAAGTACGACTGGGTGAGCTGGTCAGTCCGTGTCTTTAACTCGCCCAAGGGCTTGTTCACTAGCAAGAAAGACTTCCAGTGTGCCACAGGCAAGAGCAGGTTTCAGGTGCCTTCACCGGATGAGAATTTGAATGTTGTGCTATCCTACAGTGCCTCTCCTGAACCTCTAGACAAAGCTCAGATCCAGCAGTTGGTCCAGGACCAGAAGAAAGTCACAGTTCCAGGGATTGCAGAGCTTATCTTTGAGAAGACCCCTATGTGTGTGGTCCATGCTGTCAAGACGTCATGCAAAGAAATGGCTTACTCATGGAGCTTTCAAGATGAGCTTCACTACTTTGAGGAGTTCAAGAACGTTTACTTGTTCGTTCATTCTTCTTAAGACCACAGTTGAGGATAGCAAACATAGGACAAGATTTGTAATAGAGTGTAAACGTCTTTATTTACCTTTAAAAGAATGCTGACTATTTTCTTAAGCCACTAACCATGTTATCATTTAATGCTGAAGATTTTTTAATGCTGTGTGATTGAACACTTAGATTATTTGAATATCAATCTTTGCCAATTATAAACACTGCATTTGCAGTTTTTGAAAAGTGCACTATGATTCGTATCTCAGTTGTATCTTTGGGTAATTTTAAGTGTCTTGGGGCAAAAATTTCTTTAGCTTCATGAAGGTTATTAGGCCACCCTGAAATGAATCAGTATCAGGATCTAATGAATGGATGCAACAATGCTGAAAAATCTTTGTTTTGTTTTTGTAACAGCCTTATTTTTTTTTCCATTGTATTTCAAAATTTCACAAAGACGTCTCCATATCTACAGCTGTGTGTCCCTGAGCGTATGATATGGTGTGTTTACCCTCACAGAGTTGGATTCTTAAGGACACAATCAGACCTTGAATTACTGCGTTTCAACAAAACCTGGACATGTAAGAACATGTCATGAAGGGAAAAGAATTGTTTCCTTATGAGCCCTTTCCAGCCTGTTGGACTGTCACAGGTTTTTTTCCCCCCCCTTTGATACTAATTAAACTATGCCTCCAGTTTAACTTAAATAATATAGTGTACAAATATAGTGTATCAATATAGTTCATCCTGAACTGAGATATACAAATAAGATGCTACGTTTTAGCAGGACATGGTTTAAAACCATCACAGAAAGGAGTACACCATTCTTATCTGTCTTCTTATCCAAAACAACCATTCAGACATTTAACACTGATAAACGATGGTCATGTGATTTTTAGTTCAACACGCTGCTGACTTTTTATTCTTACCAAGCAGCTTAGGGGACATTTTCTTTCCATTTCACTACAAAATTACACATGTATTAAGTTTTTGGTTATAAATTCAATTAATGACACTATAGCAATAGGCATGCATTGTAATTTTTGCCTCCTAAAGTGGCCAATATATATATACACATATTTGCATTAAAGGAAACACCTTACTTTATGTCAAAGGGAATCGGAATTCCATTTGAGACTGATTCTGGGTTTATTTGTTATACCAATCAGATTCAGCAAGTTTTAGCAAGTAATCTGAGCTAGTTGAGCAGGTTGAACACCTGAAATGCACCTTTTGATGAATTGCCAAAACATCTACGCTTCAAACTGGGTCTCTTACATTTGTTTTTCTTTCTTAGTCGCTATTAAAAGTTTTCTTATTACTTTGCACTGAAGTTGTTGTTTTTCCCCCCCCCACAACTGTCCAACAATGTCTTTGCTTACAGCCATAGCTGATTTTATCTCACAGTATCACTTTATTAGGTTTGGCATTTTCAAGCCTGTCATACCTTTTCATGATTTAAACTTCATATTGTAAATGCAGAGAAATATACACAATACAATATATATACACACACAATTGAGTTTGGTTGTTTTTATTTAAATCACTTAATTAATTTGAAACATATATAATTCAGCAGAGGATTACATAGCGGGTGTCGCTTTAAACAATCTCGGTTACAGGTAAGGATATTTTCTCTTCTTTTTTTTTTTCGTTCCGCAGATCATGGACTGTTTAGTGTAAAAGCAGTAGAAGAGTTACAAAACACACTTCAGTGGAGAAATAGATGTGGTTGTGCACTGGGTGAAACACCCTTCTTACTCTGTAATTATGCACAGGAACAGTGGACTGTTGGGTTTCTATATAAGGCTCCATTCCACTGCACCATGCATGCAAAAAAACATGTTTATAAATACATTACCATAGAAAGTCCATGCCATGGGCACTGATACACCCCCATACCATGACAGACGCTGGCTTTTGGACCTGACGCTGATAACAGCTTGGATAATGATAATGAGTCTTTATTGATCATGTATACAGTACAGCACAGTGAAATTCTTTTCTTTGCGTATCCCAGGTTGTTAGGAAGCTGGGGTCAGAGTGCAGGGTCAGCCATGATCCAGCGCCCCCTGGAGCAGGGAGGGTTAAGGGCCTTGCTCAAGGGTGGCAACTTGGCAGTGCTGGGGCTTGAACCCCCAACCTTCCAAGCAATAACCCAACATCTTAACCACCAAGCCACCACTGCCCCTTTGGATGGTCCTTTTCCCTCTTTGGAACCAGAGAACACGACGGTTGTTAATAAAAATTAATATTAATAATAATAATCCAACCTAGAGGTAAGAAAAGCATGAACTAGTTTTTCCTGCATTGTGTAGAGACATTATATTTCTTACCTTAGCAGTAGTTCTGAGATGAAAGAAGGCTATCCTGATAATATTATCTACATGAGCTTCAAAGGAAAGACTGTAGTTAATAAGGTCTTTTACTGCTGCACATGATGAAACTGAAAGCCATCCAGAGCTACTACGGAATCAGAAAGCTTATTTCTAGCTGCATGTGGTCCTAGAACAAGTACTTCTGTCTAGTCAGAATTAAGCAAAAGGAAGTTAATAAGCATCCAGTGTCTAATGTCCTTTCTCACATTCCTCAACTTTATTAAGCTGCCGTCTGTCAAGTGGATGGAGTAAAACGGAAATAAGGCTGCGTGTTCTCCAAGTCCAAGTGAAGAGGTGAAGTCATGTGGTCTGATCACTGAGGTTATTACAATGTAAGATGACAAAGTGTAGTTGTTGGTTAACTGCATCTGATTCATTTATACTGACCACTGAAAAAAGGGAATACACTTCTGGTGAGTTTTCTGCCTTTTTTAAAAAATTTTTTTTTTAAAGTCCCATCTAACCACCAATATTGCTGATGCTCTATTTCGATTTCCTCTTCTTAAGAAGGCAATTACTCCCAAGTGCAATTTTAACTGAAGCATGCAGAGTTCAGGACCGGAACATCATCTTGAAATGAGCTACTGAAGAAATGAGCAAATCTAGAACTATTTTCTGAATCTTTCCTAGTATTTCTTTATTAGATTATTTTAAATTCTGCATATTCCACCATCCAGTATTATTTTCTAACATGCCCTGATGAGTTTCGCTAACCATTTCCTCTTGTACTTAAGAGGATCCCTCTTGGAGGCCAAAGAGATAAAATCTTTATAAACACAGGCCTCTTGGAGGAATCAAAACTTCAGCACTCCTACAAAGTTTCAGTTTCAGAATAATGATGAATGAGGCATTCCATTATACAGTAACAAGATCAACAAAATACTTAATATTTCAAAGAATATACGTCTCAAACTGGGCAGGTCTCAATCTTGGCCAATTTTACACCACAATCAAGCTTTATAGTCAACGTACTTCATTAAATCTTCTCAACTACCAATATATTACAGTTGAAGTAGGATTTAAGGAAGCTTGACAAAATTTGTCAAGATTTAGTTGCATTATTTTTATTTGGCTCATAGAGCCAGTGTATGTGACCATATGGCCAATAAATAAAGTCTGTAAAGCCCAAGAAATCAGAAAATGACAAATTTTGGAGAGGTCAGATTTGGGAGATTTTCCAGTCTCAAACTTGGAGCTTCAGAGATTTTGATTCCTGCTTCGGTGACTTTTATGATATTTTTGTTGAAGACTTAACTTGAACTTGACCCATTACACAATGGGCACAGGAGCACTGGAGAAACATCTATACTGTGTGTGACTCTGGCCTCAAAATGTTACCCAGATGAATAGCTCAAGAGATTTTTTAAAAACCAGAACAGAATTACTATTCCAGAAACATGATTTGGTCAGACAGCCCTGCATTGAGTCCGGCCCCATCAGGTGATCTCAGGAACGCAGAAAAACATCACGTGGCGTGGAAACATTTTCGGTCGGGATTCAGGAATACATTGTGCTGCCATTTATCCTCGAAATGTTACCCTGTCTACTGCTTAATTCGGTCTCTTTGGAAATAATTTCATTTTAGTGTCCAAAAAAAGGATGGTTCTTATCGGACGACTGGCTCCAGTGGAGCATGAGCAGGGCGACCAGGTCTTTAAACAAGGACCTGATGTAGACAGAGAAAAGAGGAAATTTGTTTATATAGCACCCCAAACACCAGTTTTACAAGGAAACTATAGAATAATAAGCATATAGCATAAAATTAAGCAATTAATTTACAAAAATGCTATAAACCTAAGCCAAGATAATAGTTTTCTTGGTATATTAATCATTTATACTAAAAATTGTTGACCCTATTTTAAAAGGTTTTACATGAAGGAGGAGGGGCACGGCACCTCAAAACGTGAGGACATCGTCTACATCAGTAACCTTTAATGTAAACAACCAAACAAATTTCAGGTTTTCATATCAGGTCAGACCGGTGTATTGCCACGCCCCAAATGTGAGCTGGGTTTTAAGAGACCCAGTGATTCACTCAGAAAGTAATCCAAGTAAAGCACAGAGTAAGAGCAAACCCAACACGAACAATGGCATTAAAAAAAAAACAAAAAAATACAGACATGCCTATGGTATTAAGAGAAAATTCTGTTGTTATCTGCCTTTGTCTCCAAATTGCTTGTTGATTCTCAGTATCAGACCACTTGAAATTAGCAGCTGTACAGAAACACCTTTTTTTGTGGGTATGATGAAAAATGCTGTAGTTAATTATAGCACGCTTTGTATTTAAATTCCATTCTTCTATATTCACTCACTTCTCTTTTGTGAGTTGGGCTGGATCAAGTGCTATTCTAAAAACTGTCAGATGATGACGGTAGAAACCA
Source organism: Ictalurus furcatus (assembly GCF_023375685.1). Classification (NCBI taxonomy): domain Eukaryota; kingdom Metazoa; phylum Chordata; class Actinopteri; order Siluriformes; family Ictaluridae; genus Ictalurus; species Ictalurus furcatus. The sequence continues at coordinate 19,315,300 of NC_071277.1, read as the reverse complement.
TATTGTTACATTAAATCAATGATTAATGTGATAATTCCTATTAGGAATATTTGTTCAGCAATATGTAATACTGTATCGGCAATATAATAGACTCCACGTAGACTTATTTCAACACATGCCTCATCATGTTAGTCTTTTCCATTTTTCCATTTTATGTAGCATCATATTACTTCTAATAGCAAAAAAAAAAGGCATTTTATTCTTCAGTCCACATTTCACTAGCTTGAGGGCCAATCAGCCGTGAAATATCAAGGATGGATGGAGCACTAAATAAACGCTACATAAAACGCAAACGTAGCAAATCAGTGGTTTTTTTTTTAAACGTATTAGGAATTGTATTCCTTGTGCTTACAGCTTCACTCATTATTTTCTGTTTTGAAATAGAAGTGAGATGTGATTGAACGTCTTCTGTGTGTTCAGGGAACAGCCTCTGCTGGAGTACACCTACTGGAATACAGCCTTCATTTTCTGAGCATTTCTCTCTCAAAATGGCTACTACTGTTCTAGAAATGCAGAGTTGTGAGATCAGTGGCGTTCTCTGAGCGCCCTCTGGTGGTGGACGACTGTAAACACAGTAGATTTCGTTCATTAATACAAAATGTTATTTACTATTTACATAGTAGTTACTGTGGATTATTGTTTATTTCAGTCACTAAAAATGTATGCTGTTCAATCATTAACATTTCTTTTAAAAAATATGAAATATACTTATGCTCAGTGTGTGTGCGCACATTATTACACCACTGTTGTCCTTAATTTTATTAAAGTGGCATAAAGTCAATAGAAAAACGATGACATACTTAGCTGTTCAAAAAGAGAGTTTTATTATCCAGTCTAACTGAAACAGACTATCAGCTGTATGTAAGTATTAATATCTAAATCCCAGGAACTAATCTTCTGCTTTGGCTTCTCAAATACAATCAACAAAGATAGTGTACTTGTTAAAGACTTGATTTTAAGGGCATTCGTAATCCTTAAGTTTGCTGAGGTTTGTTTTTCGTTACCTCTTTATAATAATGATAATTCATATGTTCCAGTTACTCGTTAGAAATGATAATCTCTTTTGATATTATAGCAGTACAAGTATATGTGCCATTATTACCCAAAATGCTCATTAGAATTCAATCAATTATCAATCATTAGCACTGATTTCACGTTGTTAGTGTCATTGAAACAATTTTTATTAACAAAATGCCCATTTTTATTGACTTCTTTACATTTATTTCGATTTTACCAAGCATATGCACAATGGTGGTTGATATAACAGGTGAACAAGCTTTAATAATGATTCATATCTGAAATTGTGCTTACAAAAACAAATCTGTGTAACTGTAGAAAGCAAATGTCATGCAAATTAACACTGATTTTAATAACCATGTAGATACTTTAAAAAACAAAAACGTGACAGAGAGGAAAGTGCTGGATAGGAGCTAGTCTAACTATAGTGGCTTTAGTGTTTCTAACACACTGGATTGGGAGTTTCTTGCTCCATGAGGGGTTTGAAAAGTTCTGGATCCTCCATGTCCTGAAAAATTTGAACACAGATCAGCTTTAAACTCCTTATATCAGCTCATTTATTGTACTTCTTTAAAAAGACAGTTATACCTGTCGGTCTGTGTTCTTCTTGCACAGCGCTTTTGTGTTCAGGACACACCAGCTGATGGTGACGCAGAGCTGAAGAACAGCGAGCACAATCATCATGATGTCCAGGCCTCCGCAGATGGTCTGGGTGTAGAAGTCGATTCATATAAATGATATATTATGCAGTATATTAATATTAATGTAGTATTCAATCCAACTTGTATATTTAGTACTGAGATCGAATACAAATCTGATCTAACAGAATTCACAAGACTTTTATGTCAATCCAACTTTCATCATAATTTTGCATTGGTGGGAATTTATCCGAGCTGAAGCGTTGTTCTTGGTCTTGGAGGTTAAATTGGCAAGATTAATGTATGTGGGTTGTTGGCATAGAAACAACCTCCTCACTCGACATCTAAATTACACAAAGAGATTCAACAGTAATCGAATTTGAGCTTAGCGAGGGTCATATTGCTTACACCTAAAGAGAATTTTTCATGTCGTAACATTACAAAATGTGGGAAAGTCCAAGGGGGTGAATACTTATACATCGAACTGTGGTCTAAAAGTGGGTTTCCTTTTTAACCTTTCACCCCCCCTCCCCCCCAAATTAATCTAATGACTAACAAATCACATCGTACAAATACAACATCATTGTTTCAGAAATTGTACTTTATAAATCAAAAAAAAAATTTTTTTTCCTGAAATTAGCAAAAGTGATTACCTGTATAAGGCGCTTGTTTTGCTCACAACGTCTGTAGTTCTCCAGTTTTATCTCAAATATCTCATCCAACTGAGCTTTTTTCGAAGGAGATGCAGTTGTCCAGTAATACTGATATTCCGGCTCACGTTTAGGAAGTTCACACCCGTAAATGTACCGTATTTGTGCCAAACTGACTGAATAAAGCACGATGGCAGTTATAGCTAATGCACCGCTCACTATGTTCATCACCACGGTCAGGACAACCTGTATACACAAAACGAGAAGACGCATCTGTGTAAGGACGTGATTTCATTACATGCTGGATTCTCTAATAGTCCGGAGTCAATTCCTTACGTACGGCGCACATTCAATTAAACCAGTTTTAACATAAAATGGCAATGAGCCGTTTGAGAGTCGACTTGAATTGGTGAGTCGAATGATCTGACTCACTGAGCTGCCATACAGTAACAGCATGCTTTCAAAGAAAAAGGAGGAAACTCACCAGACATGGGCTCGGAAACTTTTCAGCTAGGATACACATGATTCCAACTCCAAGAAACTGAAATAAAAATTTCATTTATCGCACCACAATAATGCATCTTATGTGAAATAGGCTTACATTAATCTGAATAAAACAATGACATTTTCATGAAATATTTCTACTCTTACCATGCCTCCTAACCAAAAGGGAACAGGACCAAGATCACCGATACCGTAAGTGGCTATATTCAAAAACCCAAAGCCCAGATTAATTATTCCAACCATGATCTGTATAGTCTGTGGGAAGAGAGCAGGTGGTCATTGCAAAGGCCCAGACTCTTCTGAGAAAATAGTTTAATTTATTATAAATCACAGTTTGAGATGCCATCTTAATTCTAGTCCTAAAATATCAGACAATGGGCTATTTCCTTAGATGGGACCATGAAGAAAATGCATGAAATGATATCATGTGGACATATTGTGATTTGTAATCAACTCGGTGATGTCCATTTATCACACCACGTTAAGTTCTGATTGATCAAACGATTTGTCAAGCAAGAAAACGAGGCAGCATTTCACGTGTGAGTTTGAGTGCGTAACAAACCGCCAGCGTTGTGAAAGTGCAGCCAATCTGCTGCTTCAGTCTCAGAGACACCGAGCACACGGGGCTGTAGCACATGGTGCCCAGGATCTGGCAGATGAGCGGCCATTTACTTTTGGGGTTGGATTGTACAGTGTATACCGTCACCCCCTCGGCCCTGCTTATCATCAGCGACATCCTGAAGCTCTACAAAACAGACAATGATATTACAGGGTGTCCCAAAAGTCTCTATACACAGGGAAAATTAACACTTGATTACAAAACTTAACACAAAATGTCTTCCACATATTTTCATACTTAGTTTATACATATACATACATAGACATATACATATACACACACACACACACACATTTTTATATATATATATTTCTTTTTCTTTCTTTCTTCTTTTCCAGATACAGCCTTTAACAATGCCTTTGACAGAAGAAGGTATTGAAATCATTCTCATCGCTGGATCAGGAAGCTGTCACAAGTTTGAGATGAACTTTAACATGAAACATGGCAAGCACATCACACACAGTTTGGAAGTGTTATCAGACCAACCGACAAACATCCATTGACAAAGGCACAAAACCAACCTGGTGCTGGCATACATAGTCCCCTACTGTATGTATGGAGACTTTTGGGACACCCTATATTATTTATTTTATTAATAGATATTAAATATGTCTGCTACTATTTAATAGCTTAAATATAAATAGTTTTATATCCACAAACATTTTCAATTATGATATTAATAGTGCAAGTCTCCCCCGCCCCCATAGTGTATGGGGAAATACCATATGTGGCCACTAGGTGGCGTCTGTAATTGCGAAAATAATTGTGTGATAAATGTGGTCACCAGGTGGCGCTTGTACTATTAACGAACTATTATAGCGCCAATACCTTACATAGCCACTAGGTGGCGTCTGTATGGACGTCAATTCCCAGAACTCCCGTCCAGTTTCGGTTTCGTTCTTGATGTTTTTAAATGAACGAAATGACTTAATTTCGTAAGTAAAATGTATTAATGGTATTCAGATTAGATAAAAAAAATATCTAAATAAATAATGCAGGTTTTACCAGCGCAGTAAAAATGAGTTATGTAATTTATAAACAGGCGGGGCTAGGCTACAGCTCTGCTGCATCTTCTTACACCTACATAGGCCGTTTTCCACTATAATTTACGCAATATTTATCATCTTCGGTTGTTTTCACATTGTAAACCCATTTCCAAGAAGTTCCATTAAAAAAATAAAATAAAATAAAATAAAAACACACACACACACACACACACACACACACATTGAAACTTTTCCTGGGCCTGAAAAAAAAAAAAGAAAAAGAAAAAAAAAACGTGAAAAACGGACCCTTCAGCCAAAGAAATGATCCAAGTAGTATAGGAAAATCCAGTAATTCTGTTGCTGTAAATGTACTATATAACATGTTGCCGACGTTTATCTTCGTTTAAAATACTACTTTTACGACTCCATTTTACAGAGAACTGTTTGTGCTGATGTTTACAATAACGCGGAAGCAACATCGCGTTATTTCCTGGAAAATATCGCGCGTCTTATGCTTCCAAACGACTAACGATCCCCATAATATCCTCAAACTCCTGTTTCTAAATAAATAAAAGCTGTTTAGATCCTTAAATCACCTTTTTTCAGTCGACTTCCTGGTGCTGTGTTTCAGTGCAGTGCTGCTCCAGAAGAGGCGTGAATTTTACTAACAACCACCAGAGGGCGCTCTGTTTCTCCCCCTTCATTATACCGCCACAGCACTTCATCATATCTTCACTACATCACCAATTCTTAAATTAAACGAGTACATTATTAAGTCAATATGGTTGCTAGTATAATTACAAGTAACAAGTAAAATTTATTACTTCTTTTTAAACTATGTTTTAAAAAAAACAATTATGCATGATTACACTGCCCAATCTAAAATTATTAATTGGGTATATTTTATATTTCAGATTAATATTTTGAATTCTCTAATGCTGTTTGCCATACATTCAAGATTTATCACTGTTTTCTCACCTCACAGTTGGTTGGCTACTTGGACTAGATTAATAGTTAAACTCCCCTTACTTGCCTCAGCGCTTCAGTACAAAACTAAAGAGGCAGAATTTTGGCAGATTGACTAATACATTTGAAGATAGTATTAAAAATTGTGTCAATTTCACTTTATTTCCCAAATTAACTGAATGAACACCACTCTATGCGCCATGCTGCTTGGTGGTATTTTGACATTAACCCTCATAGAAGCTAGTTAGTTTATAACGACAATATATTCTGGCTGCTTTTTTGGGAATAAAGAGACTCAGTTATTCACTGTATTCAAACATGTTTGCCTTTTATGGATTTTTGGAACATTCATGAAATATCAAAAAGGTCAGTTAAGACTAACTACAGATTTAATGTGAAATGTTATTTGGACTTTCATATTAAGGTTAGTGGAGGTTACTCGATCAGATCTGACATTGAAAACTCTGCTAAAAGGATGCACTAATCAATTACTGGCTCGCAGCAGTGAAACAGAAAGCTGAATTTAAAAAAAAGAAAAGATTTTATTGAAATTAAGAAGTAGACTGATGATGGTTTAATGTTAATGATTGATCTGTTCAAATAGTTTATCAAAAAGAACATTCCAGAGCACTTTTGTTCGTATACACCATGCATGGTCTAGTGTATTTTGTACATATTTATAGTGGCTTGGTGCTCATGGAAAGTAGCAGCATCAGGTAAGATTTTGGTTTGTGTGCACTAAATTGCTATTTCCACCTTCATGCTAGTTTTAAAAGCTACGCTGATCAGCAGAACACGGCACTGCAACATGCCGAAGCAGCACGCGTTATCTTGTCTGCTTTAATAAAAGCAGTTTAAAATGACACACCATTTACAACCATTTGATTATTAACCATTTACAATTGTGAGTTTAGTCCAGCAATGAAGCTTGAAGCAATGAAAACAGACAGAAACTTTAACCTTGGCTTTTCAGTGTGCCCTTGTATAAGTAATGAGGATTAAATACAAATGTGTTACAGCTAGTCTACTTTTTTTATTATTATTATTTAATGTAGTTTTACATCACAGTACAAGGCATAACAGGACACATAACAGAATGCATGGGTTAACCCGGCCTGTAGCCCAAGACCCCAGGCAAAAGATGCAAATGTAAAAGATCAGAGATTGTTATGTTAAACAAATTCAATATAATCTGCTCTGAAAATGTAAAGTCGTAAGCAAAGAAGTTGTAAGTGAATAAAATGAACATGAAATTTCAAGCCTTATAATCTTCAAAACACAACCACTGGACTGTGAGCACACAGAGACACTAGAGTCATTTTTATAGTACATTTCATTATTTCTAGCACTAATTAAATCTTACAACCTTAAAAAGGGGCCTTAGTTCAACATAGTAAATTCTAGATGATAAAGTGCAGTCAGATTTGACTAAGCAGAGGGGAGGGGACAGGCTTTATCTATGCCCAAATCTAAAAAAAAGCTGCAATTTAGCAATGCTATTTCAGTGTCTTTCCTGTTTATTTCCTGTTCTTCTTTTTCTTTTTTTAAAGAGCGTGATGACTCTGATCGGTCATATCATTAATACTCAGAAAAACCATGCATGAAAGCCTGGAACTGCATCATAAACACACAAACTAACCCAGAACTTAAGAATAAAACCATTTCAGATGAATTCAAATATAATGTTAGAAATGACTTCAGATGTAATTAAAGGGCTAATTAATAAATCTTGTTATCAGTCGTATCCAGGGACATAGGAAGGTCTTTTGTTGCCAAGTTGTGTCTTTTGTTTCTTCTGCAAGATCTGCATCATGTCTGTGAAAAATAACAGTATCAGCCCTCATACCGATACTTTTTTCCCTCGTCCTCCTCTCTAACCCAATGAGCACCGCTCTGATACGAGTCCCACCCTCACCCAGGCCATAAGAAGAGAAAACCAGCAGACATTAACGCAGGTAAGATCCTTAGGCCCTTGGACCCATTTTCTTTTTTTTTTTTTTTTTTCTGTTCACTGTTGTAGTCAGTATGCCTCGTGTACAGTAATTGTGTACTGGTCATGTTGTTTGATAAGGTTGTGTCGTCATTTGGGTTGTTTGCCGTTTAACCTAACCAGCTTAGCCTGACAACATGCCGTGTTCCATTGCTAGACGCAGTCTCTATATTATGCAACCGCAAGAATATGTATAAATAAAACTTTATTTTTTTTATAAATGTCTGGCTCATGATAAAGCAGGGTGTAATAAAAGCCCATCTAATTGTTAATCGGTTGCAGTTAAGGATTAATAGACAAAAAGGTTTAAAGCCTCTGATTCACTGTCGCATGAAAACTCGATCATATGTGAATATAAAATTAAACTCTCCTTTGTTTACACTTCAGGAAACAGTTACAACTTGCTCCCAGTAACCTATTGTTTTTCCTTCGAAAAATCTAATCTAGTCTAAAGTAAAAGCCTGTCCCACACACTAGAGTATGAATCCCTATAGCCCACCATCGAGAATTTCCACAGTCTTGAATGTACTATGCCTATCAAACGGGGATTTAAGGAGTTAGAATTACCAGACACCTTAGCTTACTGCTTAATTATATGAATTAATTGCTTATTATTTACCTCATTAGCTCATAATAAGTACTAACATTTTCTAAAATGAAACGTGTGCGAGGACTGACTGAGGAGTCAAAAATAAATAGCCTTACCAAAAGAAGAGTCCCAGTGAAGAAGGTTGAGATAAAAATGTTAATTTAATGACGAATAATCCAAAATGTAATCCTAATCAAATAAAATCAAATGTTATTTTCAAAAATCACTCCAAGGTTAAAATTTCCAAAGTATCACAAAGTAGTGTAGTAAAAGGAAATGAGTCAGAAACCAAAAAGCTAATGTTTCTAAACCATGACCTTTAAAGTTAAAGCAGCTACCCATGTTAATTTTTTTAAGCTCATTATCACACTTATATACCTTAGGTCTACCTTAGATCTGTCTGCACTCGTGTGAAGCATCAGTCTCCTAGACAGAGCTAGTTAACATTTCACTCAGCTGCTCAAAACCATCTTGTGGTTTTACTTCCTCCAAACTTGCACTGAGAGCCCTTTTCCGTTTCAGCCGTTTTAGAACCATTCTTTTGCATCACTTCTTTTGCTTCAGCTGTTGCATTTGTTGTACCTCAGTTTGAGTCTGAATTCCTCCAATTAGTCTCTTGGTAAAAGAACTTGAGAATCAAAGTGCCACATCACCATATAATGCATTATTTAAATTCACTTTGCAAATACAACTATTGAGGTTGGCCATTGACTTACATAAATACTAGAATCAGGATCTAACTAAATTAGAATCAAAGTGCTCTGAGTGAACGTAGATGTCTTTATAATATGGTTAAAGTATATCTTCTTCTCCCCATCAGGCCAACATTTCTGTTTTAGGCCATGGCTGACGTCAAGATCTCAGAGGACCGAGACAAGCTGAAGCGAGGCCTGGTGAAGGTGTTGGAGTGTGTAGCCACCATCTCATCAGCAGCTGCTGTGGTGAACCCCATCTTTGGTGTGGCAGGCTCACTGATCCGCGTCGTGCTCCACCACGTGGATGATGAGGAGATTCAAACCCTCCGACGCGAGTTTGGCAGCGTGAACCGAGCCTTGGATAAGCTTACAGAACAGAACCGCAGTGCGCTGCTCCAGATCAAGAAGGAGACATTGGACGGGCAGTACAACAGCGTAGAGCAGAACCTACGCAACCAGTTCCGTAAGTTCATGGAGGTGGTGGAGGCACGGCCCAAGCACAAGAAGCGCAAGCGCGATGATTTCGAGGAAAGCTATGCCAACGACATGGGCGACCAAAACCTGCACACACTCTATGATGGCGTAATGGGCAAGCCCAAGCTCTTCAGCCGGCCCATCCTCGAGGTCTACATGACTCACTCACAAGGAGATCGTAGGGTGATGGAGAACCTGTGCACACGCCTCACCTACCTGTTCTGCATAGGCCTCATCGCTCTGATTGGTTACGCCGCCATCATTGGTGATGATGAGGAGGGCCTGAGTGAGGAGTGGGCCGAGAAGATGGAGAACGTGCAAGAGAGGATGCAGGAGGTGCTCCGGAGGTGCAAGTGATTCCTTCCCCCTGATTCACACAAGTTTAATGTTACACTGAAACTATTTACTGTCACAATCCTTAATAAAACAGACAGAATTGTATATTGGTGCACAAATTTCAGGGCCATGAGTTTTTATTTTTAAGTTATTGACATACCCCAACTTGGAAAGTCAGAACAGAAATTTGAGTTCCTGAGTGATAATTATGACATTGTGGTGGCGTTCATGTGCATCACCTTCTAATTACAATATCTATGACAGGACTTGAAGGCAGCATATTGTGTGGGCGGTTCTAGCATTGGCATGTACAATTAGAACTCAGCAGTTTATTGTGTGGCATTTATGTCTTAAACACTGGTGTTTAGATTATACAAACATGCCACATGTTCCATGGTTTTACAGTGCCCTAGCCAGTGGTTTGTGTTATAGCACTCTGGTTGGAGCAGTTGTAGATTCATATCATAGGGCCCAAACAATGGACCCTTACCACCCTAAATTCACCCCTGCTCGTAGAGGTTGACTCAAACATTTGAACATTCTTATAATGCAAATAAGTCTCCGTGTTGTGCTTGTTTTGAGTAATAATTAGGTCTTTGTTTGTGGATACACACTTGCACCTTTGAAGAGGTGTGTCAGTTCTCTATAACTCTGGCACTCTTAGTTACTCTATTATATTCCAGTGCTTTTTCTTTCCATCTTCAATTAATTATTATAAAACTTGATTTTTTAAAATAATAATTCTAATAATTGTACATTAATAAAAAAAATCAATTATAATACTTTAATTTGTCCCTCATAATACATTTTGACACTTTGGAGAATATGGTAACATTTGGCAAGGTCTCAGAAGCACCTCCAGCTGCTAATGCTAATTTAAAAAAATGGGAAAAAAACAAAAACAAACAAAAACAAACAAAAAAAAAACACACACACACACACACAACAACCCTAAACCAATAAACACTAGCCAAATATGACTGATGTAGAAATAAAGAAATCAAAGCACCCATTTCAACAATGTACTGATCTTGGACTAACCAGGAGCACTGTTTTCTCTAAACATGTATACATTGATTTAGATTAAATTACGATTATTTGTTTAGACGGTTCAGTTCATTAAGGATCTAAATCTATATCCTGTTTCTACAAGGTTGGTAGAGCCAGAGAATTCATTACGCTCTGGAATTGTTATTCCTAGAGTTGGATTACTCAATCCCGGATTCGGACTCGAGTCCAATTATGAATGAACTCGGATCTGTCATGCTCTTGGGTAAATTTGTACTCAAACTTGATACGGACTCGGGCATTTTGGGCATTTTTTTCTGAGTACAATCGAGTCCATGTGATGTGTAACATGAAAAGAAAGATAAATAAATAATAACAGGGGGGCTCAAGATGGCGGAGTGAACGGTCGTATATTTTGGAGCTGAAAAACGAAAGCAGGTGGACCCAGTTATTCCTGATAACAAATCTTGACCTGCCTAACAATTCCTAATGAGTCCATTTAGGCCTGGATCAGGGGTGTTAAAACATACAGCTCAAAGGCTGGAACTGGCCTGAAATATTCAAATTAGTCCTGAAATTATTATTTTTATTATTATTATTATTATTATTATTATTATTACTACATTTTAGAATGCATAATCCAAATTAAAAATATTCTTGGGAACCGTAACTGAATTGAAAGATTCAGGGACAAAACGCTAGTCTCTGTTATCCCACTAGGGGGCAACATAGAGCAATAAACTTTCACGTAACTTTTAAATCAAACTTTCAAATAAAAATTATGTTGGAACTACGTCACTTTCTAAAATAAATGATTTAAGGGTTTAGCAGTAACAGGGGTGAAGATGCATGCTCTAACACCTTGTGTTTTTTGTTTGTAAAATGTTTTTGCAGACCATATAGGTGGGTGACTGCTTATACAAGGCATTTTATAAGAATATGTGATACAAATCAAGATATAGATTAAAAAAAGTTATTAATTGCAGTCTGGCCTACTTTTGGCTAAACATAAAGATAGCACCAAATGATAAAGGAACAATTTGTTCCTAAACGTTCCTAAGAGAGCCAAATATTTATCTCTGAGTCAGATTGTTCTTTCTAGCCTCCTCTTTAGGTTTTTTTTTTTCCCCTCCATAATAAACTTTCTCCTTTTCTTTCCCAGAATGGTTTCCCTCCAAGTCTACCGTCCATTAAACTACCGCTCAGAGCACCATGACACTGCTCTATTGCCTGACACATCTCTCTATCTGCACACAGAATGAGGCGTTCAGAGAGCTTATAAAGAGGCGTGTCCAGGTGCAGCGCGTTTAGACTGATTACTGCACCAAGGTGTCGCGTAGCAACCGGTGCTGGGCCTGTTCTAAAAGCTTGTGCAGGTGACTCGCAGCGTTACAGGGTGCACAAACTTTTGCATACAACTGTACCTATGCTAATAGCATAAGGAGCTAACAAAACAAAGATGTTCTAGAACAGTATAGGTGAAGATATCCCAAAAATATCCCAAATTGGAACATTCTGTAGAACATCATTAAATCCCTGTGTGTGTGTGTGTGTGTGTTCCTGATATAATCCCAGTAAAGTTAATTTCAGTTCCAGGTTGAAATGTTACAAAATGTGGAAAAGATCAAAGGGGTGAATACTTATGAAAGGCACCATATCCTGTATCCTGAGCCTTTTATACACTGGGTTATTAAAATGCTGGGTTATTTTTCCTACCCAAACACTGAGTTGAGCCTTTTGGGTCATTTATTTGGGTTATTTTCTCAGTCTTGGGTACTTTTTGGGTAGTTTTGTGTAACCCAAACGCTTGGTTAACGGCTGGGTCATTTTCACTGACAGTTGACTCAACGCTCCCCTTGGACCTCAGCTCTGCTGCTTGGGTCAAATCAACTCAGCACCTTTGAATTCGCCTCAGGTGGAGGTAGGAGTTTTCACACGGACAGACTGATTGATTTATTTGCACAAACTAGGTCTGTATCAGTATATTTATCCATAAAACCATTACTGTACACTAGATAAAGCAAACATGTGCGATAACAGTCCAGTTTACAGGACATTAAATGCAGGGCTGTCTTCATTAGCTTTAGCTTACTTGTTTGTAACGCTCACTGGATCGTATGTTGGTTACTCAGGTTTTTTTTTTTTGGTTTTTTTTGTGATGTTTTAAACGACTCATTTGATCAAAATCTGACGTTTTCGTCTTAAATACATGATATGATTTGAGTAATTTATTTCAAAGTCTATATATAAACACCACTTTAGCAGTTCTAGCAATACATTTCTGAACACCTTCTTGTGTATAAATAAAGAAGATTCCATGTTGACATTTTTTATAATGTGGTATATTTGACATTTTCCAAGGGTAAAAAATAATCCTGAAAATATTAACCCATTTATGAAATAAAATGGGTTATGAAATTTATGAAACCCATTTATGAAATAAAAAATTTTAACAACCCAACTGGGTTGATGGGTTAGTTTAGCCCAAATGTGTTCTGTCTTATATTTACCCAGCCATTGTGCTAAAAATAACCCAGTGTTTTTTAGTGATTGATTTAATCTGAAATGATATACTTTTTTATTTTTATTTTAGAGACTGCTAAAATGTTATTAAAAAATAAAAATCAAACGGTTAATTTTTATTTGGAAACGAGAAAATTTTATTTTTGTGAAAATAATGAAACCGTATGGACCATGGTTCAAATTTCAACCAGAATCAATAACATTCACTATAAAATACACAAACATGTTGGTGGAAAATATCTAGCTCAACTATATATATAAGCAACAGTTTTATATAAGGTGTTGCACAATTTGTTTAAAGTCAATAAAAGTAGGCTACATTAAAAAAAAGAAAAAAGTCAAGTGTTAATTCAACAAAAAGACGTAGAAACAATATAGGAAGAAAAAGAAATAGTGCTCATTATATAACAGCATTGGAATTTTTTATTTTTATTATTTTTTTTTTTTTGCATGCTAACCCCATCAATTCCATATTATTTCAAGTTTGCTAGACCTGTGTGTTTACAGTCGTTCACCACCAGATGGCGCTCATAACTCCACTAATCTCACAACTCTGCATTTCTAGAGCAGCAGTAGCCATTTTGAGAGAGAGAGAGAGAAATGCTTACAAAATGAAGGCTGTATTCCATCTGAAGCTGTTCTCTGACACCTTGGAGGTCAGAGGGGTGGAGACAACATGGCTGAAGATTAATCAGGGGCGAAAATTAGATACAGTGATCAGATGTTTTTTCATTTAAAAACAGAAAAATATAATGAATTAATCTGCAAGCTCTTAAAAATAAAATACTTAAGTTAAAAAAAAAAAAAAAGATTTTGCTACACTGGGTTTTATATAGCCAACTCATGCATCCACAATATATGTTACTTTATTCTCAGTCACCTGGTGAATTGGCCATGAAGCTAGTTAGCAAAGCAGCTAGTTAGCACACTAAATATTTTTCTAGCTTACTGTGGTGCTTGAAAGTTTGTGAACCCTTTAGATATGTCTATATTTCTGCATAATTATGACCTAAAACATCATCAGATGTGCACAAAAGTCCTAAAATTGGATAAAGAGAACCCAAATAAGCAAATGAGACAAAAAATATTATATTTGATCATTTACTTTTTGAGGATAATGATCCAATATTTTACATCTGTGAACCTTTGCTTTCAGAATCTGGTTTGACCCCATTATGCAGTCACACCAGATACTGAAAGCAACTAAATGTTTGCGGTAACTGTTGATCAGTCCTGCACATCGGCTTGGAGGAATTTTATCCCGTTCCTCAGTACAGAATAGCTTCAACTCTGGGATGTTGGTGGGTTTCCTCACATGAACTGCTCGCTTCAGGTTCTTCCACAACATTTCTATTGGATTAAGGTCAGAACTTGGACTTGGCCGTTCCAAAATATTACCTTTATTCTTCTTTAACCATTCTTTGGTAGAACGACTTGTGTGTTTAGGGTCATCGACTTGCTACATGACCCACTTTCTCTTGAGATTCAGTTCACAGACAGATGTCCTGACATTTTCCTTTAGAATTCACTGGTATAATTCAGAATTCATTTTTCCATCAGTGATGGCAAGTCATCCTGGCCCAGATGCAGCAAAACAGGCCCAAACCATGATACTACCACTATCATGTTTCACAGATAGTATAAAGGTTCTTATGCTGGAATACCGTGTTTTCCATTTTCCAAACAAACACTTCTCATTTAAACAAAAAATTCTATTTTGGTCTCATCCATCCACAAAATTTTTTTCCATTAGTCTTCTGGCTTGTCCACGTTCTTTAACAAACTGCAGACGGGCAGCAATGTTCTTTTTGGAGAGCGGTGGCTTTCTCCTTGCAACCCTGCCATGCACACCATTGTTTTTCAGAGTTCTCCTGATGGTGGACTCATGAACATCAACATTAGCCAATGTGAGAGAGGCTTTTAGTTGCTTAGAAGTTACCCTGGGTTCCTTTGTGACTTCATGGACTATTACACGTCTTGCTCTTGGAGTGATCTTTGTTGGTCTCCACTCCTGAGGAGGGTAACAATGGTCTTGAATTTCTTCCATCTGTACACAATCTGTCTGACTGTAGATTGGTGGAGTCCAAACTCTTTAGAGATGGTTTTGTGACCTTTTCCAGCCTGATGCGCGTCAACAACAGACATCTCATTTGTTTGTGCCTTGATACACTTCCACAAACATGTGTTGTGAAGATAAGACTCTGATAGGACTCTCATTGTTCTTTAAATAAAACAGGGCACTCATTTACACCTGATTGTCATCCCATTGAATGAAAACACCTGAATTTAATTTCACGTTCAGATTAACTGCTAATCCTAGAAGTTCACATACTTTTGCTACACACAGATATATATACTTAATAATTTTCCTCAATAAATAAATGACCATGTATAATATTTTTGTTTAATTGGGTTCTCTTTATCTACTTTTAGGACTTGTGTGAAAATCTGATGATGTTTTAGGTCATATTTATGTAGATATATAGAAAATTCTAAAGGGTTTACGAACTTTCAAGCACCACTGTAGTTAAGTAAAACTGAAGCCACATTTTAATCAGTATGCAATAGCAAGTAGAGACAAAACCTGACAAGCAGTCCAACGGCTGGAAAATGTTCATAAGAAAACAATTTTTTTCCCCTCCACAACATGTTCTTACATGTCCAGGTTTTGCTGAGTTCAACAGTAATTTAAGGTCTGATAGTGAGAATCCAACTCTGTGACTGTAGACACACCCTAACACACACATGGGCGAACAGCTGTAGATATAAAGAAGGCTTCACATGGGTTTTCATACCACTGCTATGCTGATGACACGCAACTCTTCCTCTCCTTTCCTCCTTCAGACACTTTTTTTTTTGTTTTTGCACAGAAATCTCTGTGCATTGTCCAGTGTACATCCCCATGTCAGGATCTTGTTATTTCCTTGGAAAACTCTCAGATCTCACCAACTGTTACTGCAACAACAGAAATCTCCTTTGTTTGTTCCTTCATACACTCCCATTCAACACTGGGGTAACCATGGACAACCAACTGAAGACTAAAAATCTATCTCTTCACAAAGCACTTAAATTAGCACAGTGATTTAAACTGATGGTACTCTTAGGCATCCCCATAGACTTCTACAAACAGAATAATTGACCTGCAGAAGGTCTGTGTAAAGTGTTGATAAAATGTTTATGTAACTACTTCTTTGTGAATTGCTCTGACTTAGTGTGTGTATATACACACCAATCAACCGCAACATTACAACCACTGGCAGGTGAAGTGAATAACATTGATTATCTTGCAACAGTGGCACCTGCCAAGGTGTGGGATATATTAGGCAGCAAGTGAACAGTCGGTTCTCGAGGTTGATGTGTTGGAAGCAGGTATAATGGGTAAGCGTAAGCATTTGAGTGACTTTGATGACGGCCAAATTGTGATGGCTAGACGACTGGGTCAGAGCATCTCCAAAACAGCAGGTCGTGTGGGGTGTTCCTGGTATGCAGTGGTTAATACCTAACAAAACTGGTCCAAGGAAGGACAAATGGTGAAATTGTTGTTGAAATTAATGCTGATGATGAGGCACGCTGGCGGAGGAAGTGTGATGCTCTGGGCAATGTTCTACTGGGAAAACTTGGGTCCTGGCGTTCAAGTGGAAGTTACTTTGACACATACAACCTACCTAAACATTGTTGCAGCCCAAGTACACCCCTTCATCACAATGGTATGCTCTAATAGCAGTAGTGTCTTTCAGGAGGATAATTCGCCCTGCCACACTGCAAAAAATGTTCAGGAATATTTTGAGGAACATGACAAAGAGTGTCAAGTTGTTGACTCCGGCTCTGAATTCCCCAGATCTCAATCCGATCGAGCATCTGTAGGATATGCTGGATAAACGAGCCCGATCCATGCAGACCCCACCTCGCAACTTACAGGACTTAAAGGATCTGCTGCTAACGTCTTGGTGCCAGATACCACAGCACACCTTCAGAGGTCTTGTGGAGTCCATGTCTCGACAGGTCAGATATGTTCTGGTGGCACAAGTAGGACTTACACAATATAACATACGTGGTTTTAATGTTATGGCTCATTGGTGTATATACATAACCAATTGAATTCATTAGAAAATATTGCAGGCAGGTACAAACAAAAAATAACTGTGTGGGCAGGATTATAAACCGGTTCCTCTGTCAATGAAACCAGTTATTACCTTGAGCAATGAGAGGAATTCACACACTATGATGGTTTGTTGTTTCTACCTCTAAGGGATTTTCCAGTGTATCCAGGGTAACATTTAAATAGAATTGAAGAAAAAAAAAATCAACCTTGCAGTAGAGGCCACACCTACTGCCGGATTAAATCTTAATACAGATACAGGCGGTGGCATGGCATTACATTCCTAGTTTGTGGTGCAGGCAGGCCCAACCTGGGCTCACACTTACACACTTACAACAATTTAGTTGCAAGACTCAAGAATAAACACATCTAAAGGTTAAGATTAGGGTTCCGACAGAGTACGAGAGTTACGACATCCATGCCTTTTCTTATAACTTTATATGTACTTCTTTAAAACAAAGGCAACAAATCATGTTGCCTCAAACGTTTAAATGCCATCAGATTTCTAATAAATTTGAGAACATTTCTCGCCTTAGGTGCAGACAAATCTGTGATCGTTGTCTCTAGACATGCTAGTTCTGGTATCTACAAAAAGGGTTTACCAAAAACATGAAAAAAAACCGACAAAGCTAACAGTGATTAAGTTTGTAAGTTAAAGATACTGTACTTTTTAATAAAATCACACTATAAAAAGCAGTTAAAAACAGTGAACTAAACAAACGTCTTCATGACAACAGGAAATTGACTGGTAAATTCTTCTAAGCATCTGGAATCTTGCCACAGTCTAGAGACTTGTCACACTTGCTTCTGTTTTTTTTTTTTTTTTCCCAGGTAAACCCTGACAGCCAGCATTCTTTTATTTGTCTGAAAAGTGATCAGTCATGTAGTATGTTACTTTCTATACTGACATGCAAAGATTTTCCTCATCAATCTTTTTGAGCATCATGTGCAGGTTGCAGTAGCATCTGGACCCATCGGTCGTGCTACTTAGCAAGGTCTACAAAGTGCACCTGCTGTTCCTGGCACAAGAAACGAAAGGCTTGGTATTGTATGTGGTGGAGACTGGCGAGAACGTAGTTTCTTGCTGAGCAGGGAAGCAGGCTGTGTCTTGTACCTCCTACTGGGTTTCGGCACCACTGTAAAACGAATTGAAAAGCTGATTCAGCTCTGATTCAAAAACTGATTCAATCTTCCCTTAGTTTTGCCACTGCTGTTGACCCCAGCAATCAGATTCACATCACTCAACACTCCTCGTATATTCTTCAGCTTGATCTAAAAATTTATTTTCTTCATAGGAGTTCTTGCTCTCTTTACTTTCAGTTCTCTCTGTATCCACCTCATGTCCTCCTTGTCCCTTGCTCTGAAAGCTCTTTTCTTCTTGTATAGAAGTGTCTTTGGCTGTCTAGTTACCCAGGTCACGACATTTATGAAATCCTAACGGTGTTGATTATCTACATCTAAAGGAAAATGTTTCTATCACCTTCTAAAGCACATATCCGTTCACCTTTCCTCTGTCCACTTATTGTATTTTAAGATTGTCCTAATTTAGCTAAACCACTGTGTCCCAAATTACCAAACCATGTTCACTTTTAGTGTTTTTACATGTTAAGATAACATGAGCAAAGGCATGCTGTATCAAGTTGGTAGTTTGGGGTGATCCAAATACAAATACTGCTCCAGTTATAAAAAGAAACTTACAGAGCTTTAGTTAGTGTTCAAGAGAGCAAATGTTCTGCTGTGGCACTTTTGTCTGTGCCCTTTCCTTTTTTCACATTGCATATGCTCTAATTTGGGCCTATGACTGACTATCCCAAAACTCAGAGGAAAAATAGTCTCTGTTGCTGATCACAGTTAAGCCGCATGGGAACCAATCGCAGCAAATGCACTGATTTAAAGAAGATAGAGATTTTCTCATGGTATTTTGAGGAAGTTAATTAGCTAAATTAGATAACAGACTGGACTTGATTAGGTGCCAGTATAAAAAATATTACTTATACGGATGTGTTTGGTGCTGAGCACTGACTGCTACTAACTTAGATCTAACAAAGCTAGGGTTAGTGAATGATAATGGACCTATAAGTGTACTAATGTACCCTTTGTACCCTAGAAACCCCTTTTTCTGAAGACGAAGGCATCAGCCATGCACCTCAGTAAAAAAAATAAGACAATTATGTCTCTCTTCCAAACAACCAAATGAATTAGAGGCCCCTTAGTGGTTTTATTTCATTTGTTTAGTCCAATTGTTTAGGGAGGCTGGCATCACAGGGATCTTCTCTTAAAATGTAAATAACAATGAAAACACTCGCTCGCCATCTCCTGGTCAAAAATGAGGAATGGGTGAAATATGTCAAACATGACCCATTAGATAAACCTTTTTTTTGATTCTGCAGGTACAGCATGTCTTACTTATCAAACAAACCTAGCTGTTTTTGACAAGTATTGGTGTTCTTGTGCATTTTTTTGTGGGCTAAGCTAGCGATTTTTCTATTCTGAGTTTCCTGCTTTGCTGATGCTCTGCTTTGCTGGTGTAGAGGAGACAAACAGTGGCAGGACCAGTAGAGAAAGATAAAGCAATTAACACTTCAGGATGTTCACAAGTGAGAAGTCAGTGTTGGGGTTTATTTTTACACTCTTATGTTCTCATATATAAAAAACTGAGTTACCTAACAGATGTTCACCAAAATGGCAGGTAGGCCCAGCCTACACATATACAGTTATTTTGGAAAATGAAGTTTTTACAGCAGTATATGAATATGAAATACATTAGGAGTCCTCAATGGAAGGGAATCACTTGCGCCCCTACATCCGCTCTTTCACATTATCTTCTCAGTCCATCACAATTCTCAGAGGAATGAGGCTGATGCAGAAGAGGCATCTGCACAGGAGCACAGGAATATTATACAGCCTCGATTCTGCTTAGAGGAGGCTCTGCACCAAAGGTCAATGACTGGGTAAAGAGGGTAGAACAAAGATTCCCGTACAGCAATATTATGGACTATTTTATATACGTTCATGACATATAATATAAGCCCAATTAAGTTCATTTCAATTCTGGGTTGTAACACTACAGAATGTGGAAAAGCTCGAGGGGGTAAATACTTATGAAAGGCACTGTATACAGCCTGGGTATACCGTGTGGGTAGTTTGTATTGAAATGTATGCAAGTGTTTCGAGGCTAACATGCTAATGTAATTCTTTGTAAAGCCTGCAGGTGTCACTAACCTAATGATGCAAAACAACCTAATTTGCATATTTTTCTTTTATGAGTTTGGCTGGACGAATCGGTTAGCTCGGAGTGAGCTACTTAATGACTGCTAAATGTTATTAAATGATGCATTTTATTGGAAGCTGATCGTCAATACAGCCAAACCTTGACTTTTTTTTTTATTTAGAAAAGATAAATATTTATTTTTGTGAAAACAATGAAACTGTATGTTTCACAGTTCAGAAATCAAGGATCACTGCTTTAAGTGCTAATCCAACAAAAAGGCATAAAAACTATCCAGGAAGAAAAGATAGTTTTCTCATTAGCCATAATATAAAAAGCATCGATTCTATTTTTCATTGTCTCCATTATAAAGCATAAGAAGCTAAGACAGCTATGGTTTAACAACCTTTCAGTACATTCTATATCACGTCTGCTCTCTACAGTCCAGTCCAGGACTTCTTACATCTTGGTCTGAATCTTGATAACCCTTTGGCCCCATTTTTTTTTTCCTGACCTTGATCTCATAATCCTGTGACTGTGCAGTAGGCCATCAGTGCTATGAAGCTAATTTGGACGAGGTAGGCCAGATGAGAGCATCTAATCTCCCATTATCTTCCTATTCTTTTCGCAGTGCTCTAGATAATCATTCAGCTAAGGGCGGGTTATAATTTCATTTATTTTGCCCCCATTTTCTGCCTAATTTGGTCGTGGCCAATTCCCACCTATCAGCCAGCTCTCTACTATCCTATGACAGCTACCAGCCAGGGAGTGGGGCAGTGATCAGCTGGTAGGTCTGCCATTTTTGTTCAGCTACTTTGCCTTGCACTCTTCTACAGACAATATACACTACCAGTATGCAATAACGTTTATTTTATGTCTGGCTAGCACTATAGGTAGCAATATGCTTCTTTGGAAGAATTATTTGAGGTAGAGAAACAACCCCTTACCCACTCTTATGAGCATCTGACGATACAGATCCAAATTCCTCAGGTTTTAAACAATGGCATACACTAAAAGTTTATAGTTGACTCAGATCAGTAAGCCATTCACCCCATCTATCAGATTCTTTTTCTGGAATGTCTCATTCTAGTGTAGTTTTTCTTTACAGAGTTGCTGCAGAATCACCTTTGATGGTAAGATGAATTGAAACAGGATAGTCATAAATTGACCTGAGGATGGATAATGGTTGAATGGTTGACCAATTAATGTTTTTACTTTGCAGTTATCCTAAATAAAATGAATGAAAGCACAAGCATCATTACATTCCAAGAGCCTTATCTACAGGAAGAATGTCACGCCGCAAGTCCAGATGCTTGACTTCTTTGGCTCTCTCTTTTTCACTGGAACTGATGACAGCTTTGCTGTTGCGATTCCATTTTGTGATTCTGAAGCCACCTATTAAGCATAAAAGATGAAGATTTTTCAATCGGTGAAATTGCTTTCTTCTCATTAGACACAAATTCTAAGCAGTCAACCATATTGAAAATTCTCAACATTCTTTCAAGTGTCTTGAAAGTTGAAGAGTATCTGCTGTCTTATGTTATGTTTGTCAGGGAAAAATTGGCACAGCTGGTAGGATGGTTTAGTGCCAAAGACATAGTACCATCTGGTACTTTCTAGCCTTTGCCTAAGATCTCCTTCTGGCCACAGCAGGACTGTGAACAGGTTTGCATCTTTATCAGTCACCATTACCCAGTAGTACATTGCCACAATATTAGTCATGATGGCTAGTCTCCTCTCCTACCCTCCTGCCTAAATCACATCAAGACTCCAACAAGTGTATTGGCCCCTGTACGAGTTCTACATGCAATGATGTGCTTTGGAAACTTGTAGTACAAACAAATGGTGATCAAAAGTGGTAATGGATACCATATTATTTGGTTATCTGCATGAAGCTCCTCATCTGGTACCTTTCCTTTGCAGTCATGCCATGCATGACAATCCTGTACTCATCATGAAAGCCTGTGACTTGGTGTCACATACAGTATGTGCTACAGAAAATCAAGGTGGAATTGCTAGCTCAACATCTCCATGTTTTCAACAGAAATTCTGTTGACAGTGAAGCATAATCAACATGCATCCTCTCAAAGGACCATTAATCAATCAACCATTAATCAATATTCTAACAGAATATGGTCTGTCATTTTCACTGTTGATAACTTGCATTGGTTTCCTAACCTTATTAGCACTGATTAGCAGCCCAGTTTCAGCTTCAATGTGTGACAACTTCACACCCTTCAAGCAAAGCTAAATTTTCACTCTTCTGTCAAGGCTATTCAGTAGATGTTGAGCGTGCCTGTGGGGATTTGTGTATTTGTCCGCAACACTGTATGGTGAGATGTTGCGAAGAGGCACAACTTCAGGGTATCACGATGCGTAATCCACCAGGACCAACACAAAGCAGGCAGACCATTCCAATGGCCTGATAAGGTCCATACCAATTTTTTCAAAGGGTACCTTGATTAAGGGAAGGGGTGCAATGGGTGGCCAGCGGGTTCAACAGCTGACATTTGCAACATGCTGCACACCATCAACATCGCCACAAATGCCCAGCCAAACAAGCCATGAGACGATTCAGTGTTTTGTCCTGCCATAAACGTCTTGCTATCGGATTATGATGATCCATCTGCCTGGATTAACATTTCCCAACAGCTCTTTGGGACCAATAACTGGGTCATTTCTTCTTTTGTTTGAGTGTCTTGCTTCACTTGGTATAACCTAATCACAAAATGGGGGAAGGAGAGTGCAACATTTGGCTGAACCCATTGACCATCAATTACTTTCACTTGGTCAAAGGCATCCCTGAGGGTTTTGTCTGTTGTCTGCTCCAAAGGGAAATCCCAGAGGGAGATTCGGCCTAATGGGCGGGGGCCTTCCGTGTCTTCCTGATGCGGAGCTGACATCAGTGGCCCAGGCAACGCCTCCCCAGCCAACACTGCGCACATCCCACATAATGCTATCCTGTTGCAGGGCCCATCCACACACACTTTAAGCCCTTGAAAAAAGCTAATTGAAAAAAGCTAAATGCTTGACCAAACAATAAGGTTGTCCATCTTAAAGAATAAGTGAATTTAATAAATTAAACTTGCATTTGTAAGAGTTGCTATTAAATTAATAGTTTCCAATAAATTACAGAGCAAACAAAAGCACAGACATGCCCATAGTGTATGACACTGTTGGACGAAGTATGACAGTGTTGGACTTTAGCCATAAGTACATACTGTAATACTCATTTGCATATATTAACAGCTTTACTCCTTTCACTATGCCTATTGTAATGCGGTGGGTCAATAAACCTGCTGAGAGGTGAATACATTTCATCATTGTATTTGAGCCAAACTGCTTCAAGGCATTATTTTCAGAAGCCAGGACGGAAGTCACCAAAGCACCCCCCCTTTAAAAAAAAAAACAATGAGCATTTCTCAGATTTGAGTCACTCCCTTTGCCTGCCCATATAGCACAGTGGTAAAGACGGTATCTCCAGCCTGAGGTTGATATAGTAGTTACTTGCACGAAACACACAGCAGCACCATTAGGAAAGGAACAGATACAAACATTAGAGCAGGTAAGATTCTTAGCTTGGGCCCATTTTATTTTCTTTTTTTCCTGTTTATAGTATTCCTATGTAATTTTTGGACTGATGTTGTTGTTTGATGTGGTTGAGAGAGTTGTTCTTTGGGTTGTTTTTATTTTAAGCTGACCAGTTAACCCTGACAAATGGCAGTTATGCAGTCTCTTGTGTATATATCTTAATATTTACATAAATGTATTGAAAAGGTTTATTTTGCCTAAGGACAATCTTTTTTTAAAAATCTTTTTTTCTGACAGTAGATACAAGTAGCTCAGCTAATGGTTATGGTTTGAGATTAACAAAGACAGATTTACAGCCTGTGATTTACAGCTGAATGAAAATTGATCTTATGTGAATATGAAATTAAATTATACTTTGTATACACTTCAAGAAATGGACAACTTGCTTGTAGTAGTCTTTATTCAACAGTAACACTATTTAAATCCAGCTTTAAAACAGTTTAGGTCTTATTGGCTCTTTAATGTTAGATTACTCTCCTCTGTTGTTTAAAACAAAATTGGACAGCAACCTACTACAAATACATCTATGATAATAGGGTGATGAAAGTAAATGTTTACAGTAAAGATAAGAAGAATAAACTGGAGAGGAAGTGCCATGGTTTAATTGCCCATACCCTGTAAAATGAACATAATCACATTTTATTAACCTTATTTGTGCACCCCATGATTCCTTATGTGAATTATGGACATGGCTTTGTTGTTTTTAAAACATACATTAAAAACTACCAAAAAAGTGCTAAAGTAAACAATAATGATTTTAAGAAACCACCATGAAACACTTTCCATCCAATCATGGCTATAAGCTATTTCCTCCAGTTACCAGGAGTTGCACCCATAAGAATTTCTATAGCAGCGCCCCCAGGAATAAGGTGGATATGACTGAAGATCTTTTGTGTGCCTGATCAGGCAGAACGCAGTGGTTGTGCAGTTCGTGCTTGGTTCTTTAATACATTTTTCCTTAATAATTTCAGAATTCCACGTGACCAAAGGCTAGCTAGGCAAAAAAACTAGTGACCCCTCTGCATCAATGGCAGACAAGGAGCAAATCAAGCAGACTGCAGCAATGGTGCTGGGCTGCTTGGAGAAAGTGTCCTCCTTTGCCTCCACCATCAACCCTCTGTTTGGCATTGTTACCTCACTGATTGGTGTAGTGAGGGAAGGCCTAGTGGAAGATGGAGCCAGTGAGCTGGACAAGAACTTCCAGCAGATTCATGACAAGTTGGAGAGCATCTCTGTGCAGAACAAGCAGCTGCTGGACCAGATCCAAATTACTGAGATCAACAAAAACTATGGTGACTTGGAAAAGAACATCAAGTATCAATACCAAGCCTTCAAGACCATGGTGGACAGAATCAGGAAGGACCCAGAAAAAGACAAGCGTTACAGAGAGGATTTCAAGAAAATCTATAGAAAACAAAAGGGCCGCCTGAATTTGAATGTGTTCTATCAAGCCGTCATGGAAGACCATGGTCCTTTTGGGAGGCCACTACTGAAATATTATCTAGAGAAAAGCAACAAGAACAGGAAGATCATGGAGGCTAGATGCGCTCATCTGGCCAACCTTTTCCACATCGGCCTCATGGCACTGATGGCCTACTATGTAGTCACTGAGGATGATGAAGATGAGTTCAGGGAAGAATGGGGCCAAAAGGTCATCAGCATTCAGACCAAGATGCAAGAAGTCCTGGATGAGTGTAGTGAGTAGGAATGATACCAAATTCACTGAAAGATTGTTAAACCACAGCTGTGTTAGTTTATAATACATTATAATGGAGACAATGATAAACAAAATCAATGCTATTTATATTATGAGCAATGAGAACACTATTTTTTTCTCTTCTTGTATTGTTTTTATGTCTTTTTATTGGATTAGCACTTACAATTCCAATATTTTATTCAATTGAAACAGAATATGCAACATCTTATATGACTTTATAAATCTAAAAGTGTTGCTGAATGTATAGTAAAGCTGTATATTGTAAATCAACAAAGTTGTGTGTTATGATCAGTGTTGTTCATTTTGGCAGATTTTTGAACCAGGGACCATACTGTTTCATTGTTTGATCGACTATTAGCTTGCAAAAACGTTGCATCATTTAATAACAATAATATCATGAATAACATATTTAGTGAGAGTGAAATCATATTATCAATATGGTCATTGTAAAAGTCCCAGGATATCTTGATATTTTGAAGGACATGTAGCTCACTCCAAGCTGTTCAGGTACACTAATTACCGAGCGCTATACAAATTAGTGCGTTTTGCAGCAGTACGATAGTGTCATCTGCAGGCTTTACAATGAATTACATTACTACGTTAAACCTGGAAACAAGTTTCTAAAGAATCTACACACGGAAGCCCAATACCTTGCATAGTTATTCAGCAACTTCAGCTTTTCCCCTTTTTATATGTTGTTTAAGTTATTTGTCAAGAACCTACTCAAAATAGCCCATGATTCTCAGCCTAATCCCCTCTTTACCCAGTAATACCACTGACTTTTGGTGGATGGCCTCCTCTAGGAGTTGAGGTTGTGCCATATACTTTTCATTAAAAAAAAAAAAAAAGATAAAGATGCTATGTGGAACATTCAAAGTTTGGGATATTTTTTGGGGATATCCTGACTGATACTTTTCTAGAACGTTTTATTTATTTATTTATTTATTTTTGCATAGATACAGTTGTATGCAAAAGTTTTGGCACCCCAACCAGATTCCATATTTCATTGCTTTTTGAAGTGAAAAGAAGAAAGCACAGCTATTAACACTAAAAACGACAAGCAATCCATTTAAAAAAAAAAAAGTTTTCTCGCAAATTTCAATGCACAGTTACTTTATATTTGATGAACTGAAAAAGGGACTTCACAGCTAGAATGGTGTCCAAGTTCATCAAATGGGCAAGCTTACCCTAATTTCTCCATCTGGGGATTAATAAAGTGTTATCTTATCTAAGCTCATGCTTTTACCATATTATAATGTCAACTACCTTCACTGAATCTACTGTGCTTTAAAACATGCAACATGTATTATGACTTTAGTAAAGCCCAAAATACTAATCTCTATACCTTAAAACACACCAGTCAGTGGCCCATTATCAAGGTCTACATGACTCACTATCATGTGCCTGTGCACTCGCCTCACCTACATCTTCTGCATCTACCTCCTCCTTCTGTTGGGTTCCGCTGCTATGATTGGTGATGATGAGGAGGTCCTGAGTGAGAAGTGGATCAAGAAGACCAAGAGAATGTGCAAAAGCAGACGTAGGAGGTGCCATTGAGTCCTTTCCCCCGATACACAAAGGACTCCTTATGTATTCCATAGTGGACTATTATTTGTCTTTTTGTCATCTCTTTATCACTGAATATTTCATATTCAGTTCAGCTTAATTTTATGTATGTAGCACTTCATTACTCTTCTACAACTGAATGCTCTACACAGTCACACAGTACTGAATGCATTGAATGGTCTTCAGTACGAGTGTCACAATTATTTAAGTCCCTGTGTACATTTGCACTATAAAAACTATAACATATTAGAAAGATTGCATCGATACAAACCTGAGATTTGCAGCTTCAGTAATGTCAAAGCTCCTGTTATAGAAAATTAACGAACATCTTTAGACCAATCGGAATGGAGAATTGAACAAGAATCTCAATATATGACAATATTTTACATGAGTGATTGCATGACAAAAAAGATGACGAAATGATTTCTAGATGTCAGCTCACCTGGATTGCGTGTGGTTCCTCCAAACTTAGACTTAACACACAGGATTTCAAATGTATTAGACCGAATTAACTCGGCTCATCAGGGTCTGTGAGTAGGGATTCATTGTTTTATGGTTCCTGTGGCAAACTAAGTAACTAAGTGGTGTAACATTTGATTCATGTTACTGTGGTACTTATTGTGGCCTGTTTACTTAGAATCAATACATATCCCTCTTTTGGTCGGTGATATTTGAGGCAAAGACATCGGCGAGTGCTGGAAAACACAAAAACAGCCAGGCAAAGCAGACACACCTACAAACAACAAAGCAGCACCTCCATTACTGGCTAAGAACTGGTGTGTGGAATTGAATTATTTGGTGGTCTATGGGATACCTGTATGACACTTGTGTTCCTATGATTGTTGGACTTAGAGGGTAGCACGTTCGCCTCGCACCTCCAGGGTTGGGAGTTCGATTCCTGCCACAGCCCTGTGTGTGCAGAGTCCGCATGTTCTCCCCGTGCTGCAGGGGTTTCTTCCGGGTACTCCGGTTTCCTCCTCCAGTCCAAAGACATGCATGGTAGGCTGACTGGCGTGTCTAAAGTGTCCGTAGTGTATGAATGGGTGTGTGAATGTGTATGTGATTGTGCCCTGCAATGGATTGGCACCCTGTCCAGGGTGTACCCCACCTTGTGCCCCATGCTCCCTGGGATAGACTCCAGGTTCCCCGTGACCCTGTAGGATAAGCAGTATAGAAAATGGATGGATGGATGGATGGATGGAAAAGCTGGATCAGGTGTGGTTCCTCTGAATTTATACTTGGCATAGAAAAATGAAATGAAATGTATTTCACATAATAAGACACATTAAGGTTGCACTTACATTCTAATTTTTCTGGAAGACAACAATCTCAGTTCATTTGAGGTGACAGTTAATAACATTGATATAGAAGGCCTGAGACTAACTCCGAAGCTCATGTGACACTTGCCCAAACTTGTCTGCTGTCAGATGTAGTCCACTTATACAGTGAAGTTACAACCCTATCAGTATTAGCTACTTTTACATTAGTGCTGATTTTACTTCCTTCACTGAAACTGAAAATGTATTGAAATCAATGCCGTAAAAATTGTTGTCTTGATTTGTTGGTCAAGACAATTGGTGCTGTCCCAAACCCTTTCACAGAGCAGAGTAGGAGCCTATGAAAGAGGCACAGTTTACAAGATTGTACCCGTCCCTTTCGGAGTGGGCTCCTAGGAATGCTCACAAGAGGTGGAGCCCATCCATAGTGGGAGTGCAAGGAGCGCGGGTATAAATACATCTCGAACCACGGAGGCTGCAGCTCTTCAGCACAGCTTGGCTTCACTGGAACACCACAGAAGGCACCTCTGCACATTTCACCGACTAAACTGTAAGTCTTTTCCTCTTCTCAGCTTTTCTTGATTTCTTTCTTGTTTGCTTCTTTGCTTTCATTTCCTTTTTATTTGCTCAGCTAGTTTAAAATATCGAAAAGTAAGTTCAGTGAAGTTCAGTGGCATAAAAAGACATCTTTGTACCGATATACAACGTGGCTCGTATTAGCAAATTTCTGGTATATAATAAATACAATTAGGAAAGGTTGCGAGATGGCCGGATTTTGTTCTTAACTAAATCTTGATGTGTATAACACTTTGTTTACATTGGATTAGTAACCAAGGATGTGGTTTTGAGACAAAAAAAAAGACCTTGCTAATGTTAAAAGGCAATGGTCTTTGTGCTGACAAACTATGACACTGGATTCTGTTTAGTTTAGGTTTGGAGCTTTAAAAATTTTATTGCATTTTGAAATAAGTTTGCTTTGAAGATGCTCATTTTTATCCCAGCACTGCCAATATACATTTATTGTTGAGTCACAAGTTGATTACAATCTCCTAATTATTATTTTGTCAAGACAGAGCCAACATTCTGTTCTTCTTCGTCCTCTTCTTCTTACTATTATTCTATTTGCAATTTTGTACCTCTCTCACGGATCATAATTTTTGATGTGGAACCACAAAATTTAGAGACATAGAACCTATTCAGGGACAACATACTTGTGCTCTTGAGTAAGATGCATAAAAATGCTTCAAATTTCCTGAATTTTTCATAGGGAAGACATATGGGTGCTTTTATTTTCAGTCTGAAGGTCGTGCAGACTAACCCGTTGATGCTACAGACATGAAACATGTAACTTAAGTTAGTACTTTGTCCCGTCTCTGCTCAGGCAGGAGAGGTGAGCCTGATCGGCCTAATGGCGGCGCTGTAACGCACCATTTCATGTTTAAATCATCTCTTGAGCTCCACGAGGCCTATAGACAAATTTTCCCGCCTGATTCTGTGGCTATTTCTGCAACCGTTTTCAATGAAACCGTTTAGGTCCACCCACTTAGATTTTTTGATAATTTGCATAATATGCAAAACTTACTTGTGGTTTCACTAATACTGGAATTTTGCCTCAGGTTACCTCAAGGAACTGGGACTATTTATACATAGACATATGAATACAGACTTTGGATTTCTTTGCACAACACCCATACAATCAACATTACTGTTATCATACATCAACATAACATACTTCTATGTAAGTAAACTCTGTTTTTAGGTCAATTCTGTTTTGTGTCACCGGACAGTCGTAAAAAGTATTTCAGTGCATGTGGTAGTGTGTATGGTTGTGTGTTTGACCAATAAAATATTATTTGATTTGATATCACCTGCCTGAAAAAATTTTTTTAAATGACTTTTCTTGCTATGTTACAGAAAGAACATTTGCCTCGTTTAACGGAAAAAGACCTCTTTCCCGACATCCAATATGAGTGGTGTGGCAGAATGGATTTTGGAAAATAAGGACAAGATTGAAAAGGGAGTGGAGATCCTAGGTAAAGACAGTGAGATCCTGGCAGTCACTGTAGGCCAGTTCAATCCCATCCTGGAGGCAGTTTTTATGGTCTCGGCTGAGCTCCTTGGCAACCCAGAGGGCAACGAGGCGAAGTATCTTGCTGATCAGTTTGAAAGTGTCAACCAGAAGTTAGAAAAGGTCCAGGGTGAGATTGAAAAAACACAGCTGGTGCTGCAGCGATCATCATTGAATATGGAGAACTTTACGTTCTACACACAGATAATCAACCAGTATGAAATGTTTAAATATATATTCACAGCCAAACCCAAGTTTAAGAAGCTGAAGATAAATGAGTTCCTTGAATTCTTTGAGGAATATGAGGGAGAAAAGAACCTTGATTGCTTGTACGATGCCTTCACTGGAAAGAATTCTTCTGGAGATGCAATGCTGGACACGATACTGGCCACTGAGCAGCGGAGCAGGAGGGCAGTGGAGGAATTCTGTGCTTCGATGAAGAAGGTGTTTGTGGTTGGGATCATGGCATTGATGGGCTACGCTGCGCTAAAGGAAGGCACTGTTGAAGAGGATATGGTGAAGAAATGGCAAGACCGCATGGAGGAGGTGGAGAAGCGCATGAAGGCAGCAGTAGATGAATGTGTGGACAACTTTCCTGCACAAGCCAAGACTGGATATAGATCAGAAGCTCACGGAGAAGCAGAGCAGTGTCCATAACCCTAACCCTGAGTTTACTAAATTCATACTGGATGCCCTTGTCAAGAAGTATGACTGGGTGTCCTGGTCATTTAGGATGTTTGAAGATGATGACAGCAAACTTGGGAAGTTTCTGTCTGGGAAGCAGCACCATGTAAATGGAGGTGACAATTATCTTCATCTTTTGAGCAATAATAACATGAGGATTGTGGCGTTTTTCACTGCGGACCCTAAACCGCTCAACAAGAGTCAAATAAAGGATCAAATAGAGGAAGAGAAAGGTGATATGGAGTCTCTATGCAGGAGTCTTCCTAACTGCCATGTGCATGCTGTCAGTCTCTCTAACAGACTGGAGGAAGCCAATAATTTCAACCCTGAGCACTTTTATTATATTTATAACAAAAAAGCTTACATTTGTATCCACTCAGAATAATGGAATTTAGATCAAACTAAATCTATTAATGCCAATCAGAGTCTACACTATCTGCTCTATTTGGATTCTCCAGGCTCCTGTTAATTAATGGATTCTACATTTTTACAAAAATTTGTGATTATTATTGTTGTTGGTCAAATCACTCAGGCTTGACAGGAACACATTAGGCTCTAAAGAACGAAAACTGCACTGAAAAAAGTTTGATATTGTTCCTATGTTGTATTAATCTTTATATACTGTATATATAAATAAACCCAAGGTTTAGTAAACCTACTCCCATCTCATGACCTATTATTTCCAATACACCTAACACCAGAAACCTGGCTGGATATATTCCAGGCTTTGCCACAGACTTCCCTCCCCCTAAAATTTGTACTTAAAAATCTATTCGAGCATATTGTTATTGTGGATATGAAATGTCTACACACCCCTGTTAAAGTGGCAGGTTTTTGTGATGTAAAAACAAAAAAAAGAAAGAAACCAAGATAAATCATGACAGAACCTTTTCTACCCTTATTGTGAAATTTTACGCTATTAATTAAAGTGAAAAACAATAAGAATCATTTTAGGGGATTTTTTTTTTTTTTTTTTAAGTAGAGTACAATAACCTGGTTGCATAAGTATGCACACCCCTAAACTAATACTTTGTTGAAGAACCTTTAGATTTTATCACAGCATTCAATATTTTGGGGTAGGAGTCAATCAGTTTGGCAGGGCACTTTAATCTACTGATAAATTACTGCTAACTGTCCCACGTTCATGTTTAAAACACAAGGGTGACCAAATGTTCAGGCTGCCCCTAGACTGTGGAATACGCTACCTTTTCGAGTAAGATCTATTTTAACCATTGACGAATTTAAATCGTGCCCATCTTTTCTCCTTGGCATACGACTGTATCTAATCCTTGGTTTTTAAAGTCATGTCTCCACTTAACATTTTAATACAAGGATTTATACTTTGTTTTATTATTTCATGTCTGGTTTGGAATTCTTTTTTTTTTAAATTATTAATCAGTATAGTAACTATTATTGTGGCAAACATTTCTGTCAGCTCGTCTTTTTCCTAGTAACATACTATTCTAATTTCAGACCCTAGTTTTTTGATGTTAGTCAATAGAATATGTTAAATACGTTAAAGTCTGCTGAGCCCGGCAGAATTTGGCCTAGCTGTATATAACCAAAAACAAATAAATAAAATAACAAATGAATGAATGAAGCTTGGCAGATGCTGCAGGGTTTCTTTAAGGTGCACTGTGCTGCTTGATGGGACCAGCCACATTAGTGGCATATCTTTATGTCACAAATCCATTTTGCTTTCTGCTTCATTGCAATGCTCTGGACCCACAGGCACTTGCTCAAGAAATACTCATCATTGTCACAACATTGGCACAGTATGCTTTGAGTTTAACCCTTTTCTTTGCTGCAGCTCTGGTTTCACTGTTACACTCTGCCAAAGCACCATTTTGTTGTTGTTGTTGTTGTTGTTGTTGTTAATCAACTGTGATACACAAGTGGTGTCCACACTGGAGTTTCATGCTTCACCTGTCACTATCGTGTGTGATTAGGCAGTAGAGTAACATAGATAGGAATCTGCCACGAGCTGTGCTTCCTCCAGCTTCAGGGAGTCTAACAAGACCTGATATTTGAACAGTTCTGTACAGCTAGCTGGCAGGAGGCGCTCTAAAGCCATGTTCATCTACACAAATGGGTCTTTATGCCAGAAATCAGAAATTGTAGGTTTTGACCCTCCACAGTCGATCTCAGAGTGCAGATGAGCTTGTCCAGATGTCCAGTGCAATTGAGTCATTACTCCAGCATGATCAATAAACTGGCTTTGGCTGACAGGATCAAAATAAAATGTACCATAACACTTTATGCTAGTTAGCAAAATGCTTGACCAGACAATAACACATTTGTAAGACCTGCTGTTAATTTACTAGTTCCGTATAAATTAAACGGCAAACAAAAGCACAGACATGCCCGTAGTGTATGGCAGTGTTGGATGAAGTATGGTGGTGTTGGACACATATTGTAATACTCACTTGTATGTGTTAACAGCTTTACTCCTTTCACTATGCCTATTGTAGCATGGTGGGTCAATAAACCTGCTAAGAAGTGAATACATTTTCATCAATATATTTGAGCCAAACTGCTACAAGGAATATCCCACCAAAGCACGCCCCCTAAAAAACCAGTGAGCATTTCTCCGATATGAGTCACGCCCTTAGCCTGCCCATATAGCACAGTAGTAAGGACGCTATCTCTTGTCTGCGGTAACATGAAAAACACAGCAGCAGCATTAAGAAGGGAACAGGTACATACATCAGAGCAGGTAAGGTTCTTAGCTTGGGTTCATTTTCTTTTTTATCTGTTTGCTGTATACCTGATGAAATTTTGGGCTGATGTTGTTATTTGATGTGGAGAGTCATTGTTGTGTTCATTTTAAGCTAACCAGCTTACCCTGACAATGGGCAGTGCTTCAGCACTAGATGTAGTCTCTACATTGTGTATATCTGAGTATTTAGGTAAATTTATTGAAAGGCTATGTATATTTTGGCTATGGACTTTTTTTTTTTTTTAAAAATGTCTGGCTCATAATAAAATGGTAGATACAAGACGTTTTACTAATGGCTATGGTTTGGGATTACCAGGGACAGATTTCCAGCCTGTGATTCACAGACGAATGACAATCTATCTTATGTGAATATGAAATTAAACTATGCTTTCTTTACACTTCAAGAAACTGACATCTTGCTTTCAGTAGACTATATGATGCACTATTTAATTGCAGCTTAATGATGAAAGCTATATCCATCCATCCATCCACCCATTTTCTATAGCATGTATTCAGTTTTATTTGTATAGTGCGTACAACAATGGGCATTGTCCCAAAGCAGCTTTACAGAAATATGTAAATTCAGGATATAAATTTTAAATGGATGAATTTATCCCAAATGAACAAGCTTATCGTACACACCCTGGGCAGGGTGCCAACCCATCGCAGGGAACAATACCACACCCATTCACATACGCTACTGACAATTTAGAGATGACAGTCACCCTACAGAGCATGTCTTTGGACTGGGGGAGGAAACCCCTGAAGCACGGGGAGAAAGCTATATTGGACTCCCTAATGTTTTAAGCTTAGGTTTTCAACTGAAAACCACAGCAGGTACTACAATTTGGCCTCAGTTTAGGTTTTATTGACTCTATTTAATGTTACATTACTCTCCTCGGTTGTTAAAAAAAATTGGATAGCAACCTACTACATATGCAGCAATGATAATTAAAAGTAAAAAAGTAAAACTGTTTACAGTAAAGATAAAAAGTATAAACTGGAGAGGAAGTGCCATTTCTTAAATCAAATATCTAACACTCATAGTGAATAAATGCCTATACCCTTGATAATAAACACAATTTAAACCTTATTCCTGCACCCCACGATTCCTTGTGTGAATTATGGTCATGACTTTTTATTCTAAGACATATGTTAAAACCTACCAAAAAAGTGCAAAAGTAAACAATAGGGATTTTAAGAAACCACGTGAAACACATTCCGTCCAATGACGGCTATAAGCTACTTCCTCCAGTTACCAGGAGTTGCACCCATAAGAATTTCTATAGCAGCGCCCCCAGGAATAAGGTGGATATGACTGGAGGTCTTTTGTGTGCCTGATAAGGCAGAACGCAGTGGTTGTACAGTTCGTGCTTGGTTCTTTAATACACTTTTCCTTAATTGTTTCAGAATCCCACCAAAGGCTAGCTAGACAAAAAACTAGTGACCCCTCTGCATCAATGGCAAACAAGGAGCAAATCAAGCAGACTGCAGCAATGGTGCTGGGCGGCTTGGAGAAAGTGTCCTCCTTTGCCTCCTCCTTCAACCCTCTGTTTGGCATCGTTACCACATTGGTTGGTTTAATGAGGAAAGGCCTAGTGGAAGATGGAGCCAATGAGCTGGACAAGGAGTTCCAGCAGATTCATGACAAGCTGGAGAGCATTGCTAAGCAGAACAAGCAGCTGCTGGACCAGATGCAAATTACTGAGATCAACAAAAACTATGGTGACTATGAACAGAACATCGAGCACCAATACCAAGCCTTCAAGACCATGGTGGACCAAATCAGGAATGACCCAGAACAAGACGAGCATTTCAAAAAGGATTTCAAGAAAACCTATGAAATACTAAAGGGCCGCCTGAATTTGAATGTGTTCTATGAAGCCGTCATTGAAGAGCAGGGTCCTTTTGGGAGGCCACTACTGAAATATTATCTAGAGAAATGCAACAGGAACAGGAAGATCATGGAGGCTAGATGCGCTCATCTGATCTACCTCTTCCACATCGGCCTCATCGCACTGATGGCTTACTATATAGTCACTAAGGATGATCAGGATGCGTTCACAAATGAATGGAAGCAAAGGATCCTCGACATTCAGACCAAGATGCAAGAAGTCCTGGATGAGTGTAGTGAGCCTAATTAATTGAATGGCTTATTATTCCTAATTAACTGAATGCTTCATTATGCCTAATTCACTGAAAGATTGTTAAACCACAGCGGTCTTGTGCTGCATTATAATGGAGACAATGATAAACAAATAAATGTTATTTATATCATGAGCAATGAGAACACTGTTTTTTTTTTTTTTTTGCTTCCTGTATTGTTTCTATGCCTTTTTATTGGATTAGCACTTAAAAATCCTATCTTTGATTCAATTGAAACAGTTATGCAACATTTTATATGACTTTATAAATCTAAAATTGTTGCTGAATATATAGTAAACCTGTATATTGCAAATCAACAAAATTCATTTGGGAACCATGTATTTTGAAACAGGGACCATACTGTTTCATTGTTTTATTGACTATTAGCTTGCTATATATACACACACACAGAGTACTGTGCAAAAGTCTTAGGCACCCTATTTTCTTTAGTACAAACTTTGTTATAGATTTTTATTTTATGACTTTCTACATTATCAAGTCAGTAGAGAAACATTTAAACATTTTAGATATCCAAACATTAGTTTTCCAGCACAAAATGAAATGTCACAGAAAAAAGGTTTGTATGTCAGTAAAGAAAGCAGCATCTTAAGTGGTAAGACACACCTTTCAAACAAAAAACACAATGAAGGCTGCTGGATTTTGCTGCAAAAATAAGAAACAAGTGCGACAGTCAAAGTCTCCAGAAGAACCGTGGCTGGTTCTGCAAGATGCTCGATAAAACTTACTTTACTCATTTCCTTATGACAATGAGTCTACTGTTGCTGTTTTTTTGTTTGTTTGTGTTTTTTTTTTCAAAGCAAAGGGTTGTCACACCAAACATTGCCTTTGTTTCATTCATAACTGTTTACTGCTCTTTATAGTTTTTTTTTTTTTTTTTTTTTTTAACTGGAGAAACATTTAATTTCATTATCTTTGAAGGCATCTTTGCTCTACAGCATTTCTTTGCATGTGCCTAAAACTTTTGCACAGTATATTAGAGAGTGAGAGAGAGAGAGAGAGAGAGAGCGAGAGCGCGAGCGAGCGAGCGTCACATTATCATCAAGTCCCAGGATATCTTTTTAAGGACATAGCTCACTCCAAGCTGTTCAGGTACACTAACCACAGGGTAATATGCAAATTAGCATGTTTTGCAGCAGTAGAATAGTGACATCTGCAGGTCTTGCTATGAATTACATTATTACGTTAAACCTGGAATCACTTTTGTGTAGAACAGAGGTTCTCAACCTTTTGTAACTGGAGACCCCCGCCCATACACACACACACAGCCTAGCTAAGCTATAATCTGTTTTTGATAGATTGTACTTTTTTTTAATGACTTTTTATAACTTTAATGTTTTGGTTTTTTTTTTACAACTAGGTTGTCATAACATGGACTATTTTAAATATAAAACATGTTGCATTCCATTCGTCTCGTATTCTAAAAACATTCACATAAGAATGATGTAAATTGGGAGGAAGGGCGCGTCTCGTTATCCATGACACTGTTAAATCTCCGGCTCTCGGCCCCTCACTGAACAGAGCAGACGCAGAGAGAGGGGAGAGTGCAGCAGGAAAGAGAGACCTCGCGCTTCGGGACAGAACTGGTGACATTTGGAAAGTTGCTAAGGTTTGTCCAAAAAGTCGCTAGATTTGTCGTTAGGCGGTTTTTTGTGTTTATTATTATTATTATTATTATTATTATTATTATTATTTATTTTTAATTTTTTTGCACACACACAAAAAAGTCGCTAAGTTGGCAACACTGGCCTGCACTGAGAGCTAGATAAAAGTCAGGCTAAGCTCCGCCCCTCCGCAGCAAAAAGAAAATACAGAAGGAGAGGGAACGCGGGGTTTTCCCCATTTATGCACATTCTATTTGAAAAGCACTAAAATACACAGAGTACACAAATGATGCCCTGTCTGTGTTTTTTTTTTTCCTTTTTTTTTTTCTTGAAAACAATTTGCGCCCCCTTCCTATCTCTCCACGTCCCCCTATTTGAGAACCACTGGGAATCTACACACGGTAGTCCCACGCTGTCATAATAAGAGTCTTAAAAATAGTGCCTTGCATCATTCTTCACCCACTTGTTTATGTTATATGTCAAGAACCTTCTCAAAATAGCCCACAATTCTCAGGCTAATCCCCTGTTTACCCAGTCACTGACTTGATGGACAGCGTCTTCTGGGCAGAGTTGAGGTTGTGCCATATTCTTTTCATTTAAAAAAATATATGAAGATAAATATGCTCTGTGGAGCATTCAAAGTTTGGAATATTTTTGGGGATATCCTGAGTGATACTTTTCTAGAACGTTTTTTTGTTTGCATAGGTACAGCTGTGTGCAAAAGTTTGGGCACCCCAGTTAAATTCCATATTTTATTGATTGTTAAACTGAAAAGAAGTCAACAAAACCACTGCAGCAAACTATTTTTAAAAATCACATTTTCCTGCGAATGTTAATGCACAATTACGTTATATTTGATGAACTAAAAAAAAGTTCTGAGACTTTACAGCTAGAAAGATGTCCAAGTAAATGAAATGGCCAAGCACGTGCTTTTACTCTATTATATAGTCAACTACCATCATTGATAGCAATTTGCTTTCAAACATGTTACAGGTTACATATATTATGATTTTAGTAAAGCACAAAATACTAATCTGTGTACTTTAAGCCACGCTAGTCAGTGGCCCATTGTTAAGGTCTACATGACTCACTGTCACGTGCCTGTGTACACGCTATCTGCTGCATCGTTCTGTTTACCCACCAGACTTCTGGGTAACACTGGATCGTGCGTTTATGAGTTATTACTCTTCTACAAATGTATGCTATAAAGTTAAACATTAATGAATGCATTGAATGGTCTAAAGTACGAGTGTCAGAATCATTCCATTCCCTGTGTACACTGGGGACTATAAAAATGATCAAACATTATAAAGAGTGCATTAATATTAACCCACGAGATGCAGGTGCACTACTGTCAAAGCTGCTTTTATAGAAAATTAACAATCTAATAATTAAACATCTTTAAACATGCCAGAATCGAGAATTCGACATCAATCTAAATATTTTATATTTAATAGTTTTTTT
Source organism: Ictalurus furcatus (assembly GCF_023375685.1). Classification (NCBI taxonomy): domain Eukaryota; kingdom Metazoa; phylum Chordata; class Actinopteri; order Siluriformes; family Ictaluridae; genus Ictalurus; species Ictalurus furcatus. Next base: position 19,276,145 of record NC_071277.1, on the reverse strand, counting down.
GTTTTTTTTCAAACTCTCAATTAGTGTTCCTGACAGGATGCGATAAACATGTGAGAGATTGTATGACCATAAAATTGATGGATAGAATTGTAAATGGCAGCTTATCACCTCCCCTCTTTGATTGATTGGCTAGAAGAGGATCTGTAGTGGACCAATGGTGACGCTAAAACCCGCCCTCATGTACATGAAACTCGAACTGCAGCTTTTGGAAAAGGAAGCAGGGAATGTGGAAACAAGCACGAAGGGAAAAACAGCACGAGCGTTCAAAAAAGAAAACATGAGCAGATAATGTCAGAGAGCACAAAAAAACCACAGTAATATAACCAAGGAAAAAGATTTTCTGCGTGATTCAAAGAACATTGCAAAGTCCATTAGCAGGGATGTAGCACAACATGGAGGTGAAAGCAGTGGTCTGTTTATTTAAATGTGAAAGTGCAATAAAAATATGTTGTCCCTAAAATCAATGAATAATCATGATAAATAATCGTGATCTCGATATTGATCAAAATTATCGTGATTATCATTTTGGCCATGATCATGCAGCCCTATAGCATATGAAAATGATAAATGTATTTCACATAATAAGACAGTAAGGTTGCACTGACATTCCTATTTCCTGGAAGACAACAATATTTTAAAACCAATGTAAGTTTCTTTCTTTCTTTTTTTTTTTTAGTGATGGTAAGAACGTTGATATAGAAGGCCTGAGGCTAATCCCCACTAATGGAAAGTCATGTGACACCTGCTCAAAGTCACGTGACACCTGCTGTCAGATATAATCCACATATACAGTGAAGGTACAACCAAATCAGTCTTAGCTACTTTTACATTCGTCCTGATTTATTTCCTTCACTGAAACTCAAAATGTATGCAAATCAATGCCATACAATGTGTTACAGTCTTTATTTATTATCATATTGCTAACTTCTTACCTTCTGTGATGCAATGTTTTAGTCCAGTTGTATGATTTTTTTTTTTTTTAACTTAATTACAGTATGTCAGGAAATATTTAGTTTTTTAGATTTCATTCTAATCAGCTCCAACACATTTAACCCATCTCATAATTAGTGATGTTTAGTGTAACAGCTTTTCAGTGTTTGGATTTAATTCAGATGAATGCCAAAGCTCTGTGTTAGGGCAGGTTCTGTAAAACCTGCCCTAACACCAAAGCACGCCGGACCTAATTTGAAGTTCTTTGAATTTCCTAGGTTTTTGTAACTATTTTTGTCATTCTAATATTATGATTATTTTTATTGAGGAGACTTTTTGTTTGCTCTGTTGGTCATGACAGTAAAAGAGTAAAAGCCTATGAACGAGGAAATGACCCATCCCTCTCAGAGTGAGCTTCTAGGCATGCTCAGAAGAAGTGGAGCCCATCCATAGTGGGAGAGCTGTGAGAAGCGAGGTTATAAATAAAGGTTACAAATCCACAGAGGAGTGCAGCTCTTCTGCACAGCTTGTCATCGCTGGCACACCACAGAGGGCACCTCTGCACATTTCTCCAAATAACTGTAAGCCTTTTTCTCCTCTCAGATTTTTGTGCTGCTTTGCTTTTCCTTTCACTGAGCAGTGGCATAAACAGTATCTATCTACAATATGGATTGGATTTCTGGTTAGATACGATAGATACAATAAGGAGAGGTTCCAAGATGGCCGTATTTTGTGTTTAAGTAAACACTGATGTGTGTAACACTTTGTCTTCAACGTCAGTGTCGTAGGATTAGTAACCAAGGATGTGGTTTTGAGATTTAAAAAAGACTTTGCTAATGATAAAAGGCAATGGTCTTTGTGCTAACAAACTATGACAATGGATTCTGTTTAGTTTAGGTTTGGAGCTTTATTAAAAAAATAAATAAATAAAAACATTCAAAGGGAAAACTGAAAATTGGTATCATAAAGAGATTTATGAACAATATAACCCCAATCTGTCGATCAATTCTAGTGTGGTAGAGCTTCATTCACTCAAGCAGCTGTAACTGAGGCTTTTGAGATGTTGTTCCTGTTTTTGGGTGTGGTCATCAATTAAGTTCAGAAAACTGTTTCTCAGGAACTGCCAGTCCGATTGAGCTCAAATTAGGTATTCATCATCGTTATCCTAATTTGTAAGTGTTTGTTAATATCGACCTGGTTGCTGAAAAAGCATGGCCACCACTGGCACCAATCGGCTTGCAGTTTGGCCAGTTAACTTTCAGCAGGCATTTGATAGGGTTAACAGTCAATAAGTGTCACAAAACCTGAATAACCGGCAACTCTAGGAACCCACTAAAAATGATGCCTTTTCACTCACACTGGCCACTAAACCCTTTTCATATAGTCAAGCATATCTCGTGTAAAATAAGGCGTACATTAAAGATTCTTTCTTTGGCTATCTTTCATCGATTCGTGCTTCAAAACTGTGGTGTCAGATTACGCATAAGTGCCTGCCCATCAATAATTGTCTTACAAGTCATTGATGGGCTGGCACTTCTGAGTAATCTTTTCACCGCCTGCGAACGAATCAGTGCGAGTCAGAGCTTACTTTTTAGTCAAACAGCTACAACACATGAAATATTGGATGGATTCAGTCAAAACCTGAAAGGCATATTCAGGACTAGATTCTGAGGTATGTCAATGGGAACACCATAGCAAAGAACAAGGATACCATAGCAACTACCTAACAACAGCCTAACAGCCACACGGAACATCACAGCAATACCTTAGCAACCAACGAATGACTAACTACGTTCTTGCGAATACTGCAATTTTGCTGCAGGTTACTGCAAAGAATTGGGATTATTTATACAACACCTACACAATCAACATTCCTGTTATCATACAAGGCATATCCCACATTTATAAATATTTATTATATTGGTAGCTATCTCAACTCTAAAAACTACCTCAGCTCGACATTGAACAGCATTGCACTGCACTTCATTCCACATACAGATCATAGTTTTGCTGTAGGTAAATTATGTTTTAAGTACATTCTGTTTTGTGTCACGGGACAGTCGTAAAAAGTATTTCAGTGCATGTGGTAGTGTGTATGGTTGTGTGTGTGACCAATAAAATATTATTTGATTTGATATCACCTGCCTGAAAAAAAGTTTTTAAATGACTTTTCTTGCTATGTTACAGAAAGAACATTTGCCTCCCTTAACGGAAAAAGACCTCTTTCCCAACATCCAATATGAGTGGTGTGGCAGAACGGATTTTGGAAAATAAGGACAAGATTGAAAAGGGAGTGGAGATCCTAGGTAAAGGCTGTGAGATCCTGGCAGTCACTGTAGGCCAGTTCAATCCCATCCTGGAGGCAGTTTTTAGGGTCTCAGCTGAGATCCTTTGCAACCCAGAGGGCAAGGAGGCGAAGTATCTTGCTGATCAGTTTGAAAGTGTCAACCAGAAGTTGGAAAACATTGAAAAAACACAGCTGGCGCTGCAGCGATCATTATTGAACATGGAGAACTTTAAGTTCTACACACAGATAATCAACCAGTATGAAATGTTTAAATATATATTCACAGCCAAACCCCAGTATAAAAGGCTGAAGATAAACGAGTTCCTCATCTACTTTGAGGTATATGATGGAGAAAAGAACCTTGATTGCTTGTACGATGCCTTCACTAGAGAGAACTCTTCTGGAGATCCAATGCTGACCACTATACTGGCCACCGAGCAGCGGAGCAGGAGGGCAGTGGAGGAATTCTGTGCTTCGATGAAGAAGGTGTTTGTGGTTGGGATCATGGCATTGATGGGCTACGCTGCGCTAAAGGAAGGCACTGTTGGAGAGGATATGGTGAAGAAATGGCAAGACCGCATGGAGGAGGTGGAGAAGCGCATGAAGGCAGCAGTAGATGAATGTGTGGACAACTTTCCTGCACAAGCCAAGATTGATATAAATCAGAAGCTTACAGAGAGGCAGAGCAGTGTCGACCCTGAGTTTACTAAATTCATACTGGATGCCCTTGTCAAGAAGTATGACTGGGTGTCCTGGTCAGTTAGGGTGTTTAAAGATGATGACAGCAAACTTGGGAAGTTTCTGTTTGGCAAGCGGCACCATGTAAATGGAGGTGACAATTATTTTGAGCTTTTGTGCAATAATAAAATAATGATTGTGGTGTCTTTCACTGAGGACCCTAAACCGCTCAACAAGAGTCAAATAAATGATCAAATAGAGGAAAAGAAAGGTGATATGAAATCTATGGCTGAGTCTCTATGTAGGAGTTTTCCTAACTGCCATGTGCATGCTGTCAGTCGCGCTAACAGAGTGGAGGAAGCCAATAATTTCAACCCTGAGCACTTTTATTATATACATCACAAAAAAGCTTACATTTGTATCCACTCAGAATAATGGAATTTAGATCAAATTAAATATATTAATGCCAATCAGAGTCTACACTATCTGCTCTATTTGGATTCTTCAGGCTCCTATTAATTAATGGATTCTACATTTAGACAAAAATTTATGCTTGTTGTTGTTGTTGTAGCACTTAATCATGGAAACAAGACAGATTTAGACTGAGGGTCAAAGCACTAAGGCTTGACAGGAACACATTAGGCTCTAAAGAAGGAAATATGAACAGAAAAGAAGTTTGATATTGTTTTAATGTCCATACCTTATATAAACCCTTACATATGTAAATAAACCCAAAGTTTAGTAAACCTATTCCCAGCCTATGACCTATTTTTTTTCTGATACACCTAATGTAAACACTGGTTACATTCCCAGCATTTTTATTTTATATTGTTATATCTTTTTGCATTACCCGTTACTATTGTCCTGTTTCAGTAATCATCGTACTACCTTGTGCTGTTTGCACATGCACTTTATACAGTCCTGTATAGGTCTTATTTAGTTCTGTGTAATCTCATGTATTTTGGTGTTGTGTTATGTAGCATCATGACCCTGAAGGAATGTTGTTTCATTTCACTGTGTACTCTACCATCTGTATATGATTGAAATGACAATAAAGCCAGAATACAGACTTTCCCTTCTAAATCTAGTGCATGAACTTGTAAATCTATTAGAGCTTACTGTTAAATACAGGCTTTTAAGCTATTATTAGATTTTACCATTACATCATTGAGCATTAGTAATTAATACATAAGTAATGCATATAAAATGATTAATAAATGATACTATTGAAATATCTAATCATTGTTTCTTCTTTTATATGCCTCGTACAGCAGGGTCAACTTCAGTGACACGTTTAAATTAGTATTTATTTCTAGCATATTTGAATATGAATGAATAATCAATAAATAAGGAGTAATCAATGATCAATAAGTACGGTTTCAGTAACATGACTTGAAAGAAATTTCCCTCAAATTCATCATCAGCATATTCTAATATGATTTGAACAGACTACGTTAAATGGACTACATATTAATATATTGGCCTGTGTATCATTCCATAAACCCATTTCTGCACCAGTAAACAGCGTTGACATGGTTTTAGAAAATATTTGACATTTTCCAAATTAACAACCTACATATATATATATATATATATATATATATATATATATATATATATATATATATATATATATATATAAATATATTAGTATTGTCCTATATTTCCTGGTCTGCCCTTGTTCCCCTGCTTATTAAGCATAAAAGCAACATTCATCAGTGTCACTTAACCAGTTTCATGCAGCTCTTCATGTAACGCTTCTGGGTTGGGAATGCGGTGGCAGGAAACAGGCTGAGGACAACTCAAAAAGGCTCTTTATTCTCTTTATTTTTACTTTCGCTTCTCAGCAGACTCACTCAAAGACCCACACCCACGCACACACTTTATCTCTCTCTCTCTCTCTCTCTCTCTCTCTCTTTCTCTCTCTGAAAGCACAAACAAACACACATAAATCATCACATGTTACCTGCAGGTTCGACAAATACTCTTCCACTTTTATACACCTGTATATGATTTAAACTAACACTATGCTTCTCTTGTAGTGTGTCATACATACATGTATAAGCATCATGGGATTTTGTGTGAAAGTGTGGGAGAAAAGTTGGTGTGTCTGAGGTCCAAGGGAATTTCTTTTTCCTTCTATTTTACTATTTTCCTTCTATTTTAGTGTATATATATATATATATATATATATATAGCATTGAAGCAAACTTTGGTGGCATGTCACATGGTGACTTGGAAAAGAACATCAAGCACCAATACCAAGCCTTCAAGACCATGGTGGACCGAATCAGGAAGGACCCAGAAAAAGACAAGCGTTACAGAGAGGATTTCAAGAAAATCTATAGAAAACAAAAGGGCTGAATTTGATTGTGTTCTATCAAGCCGTCATGGAAGACCAGGGTCCTTTTGGGAGGCCACTACTGAAATATTATCTAGACCACTGCAACAGGAACAGGAAGATCATGGAGGCTAGATGCGCTCATCTGGCCAACCTTTTCCACATCGGCCTCATGGCACTGATGGCCTACTATGAAGTCACTGAGGATGATGAGGATGAGTTCAGGGAAGAATGGGGCCAAAAGGTCATCAACATTCAGACCAAGATGAAAGAAGTCCTGGATGAGTGTAGTGAGTAGGAATGATACCAAATTCACTGAAAGATTGTTAAACCACAGCAGTCTTGTACTGCATTATAATGTAGACAATGATAAACATATAAATCTTATTCATATTATGAGCAGTGAGAACACTATTTTTTCTCTTGGATTAGCACTTAAAAATCCTATCTTTGATTCAATTTAAACAGAATATGCAACATCTTATATGACTTTATAAATCTAAACGTGTTGCTGAATGTATAGTAAAGCTGTATATTGCTGTATAAAGCTGACCATACTGTTTCATTGTTTTATTGACTATTAGCTTGCTATATACACACACAGTACTGTGCAAAAGTCTTAGACACTATTTTCTTTAGTACAAACTTTGTTGTAGATTTTTATTTCATGACTTTCTACATTATCGAGTCAGTACAGAAACATTTAAACATTTTAGATATCCCAACATTAGTTTTCCAGCACAAAATGAAATGTTACAGAAAAAGGTATATATCAGTGTATATCAGTAAAGAAAGCAGCATATTAAGTGGTAAGAGAAACTTTTCAAACATAAAACACAATTAAGGCTGCTGGATTTTGCTGCAAAAGTAAGATGAAAGTGTGATAGTCAAAGTCTCCAGAAGAAACTTACTTTACTCAGAGAGAGAGTCATATTACCATCAAGTCCCAGGATATCTTTTTAAGGACATAGCTCACTCCAAGCTGTTCAGATACAATAACCACAGGGCAATATGCAAATTAGCGTGTCTTGCAGCAGTAGAATAGTGACATCTGCAGGTCGTACAAAGAATTACATTACTACGTTAAACCTGGAAACACTTTTGTGTAGAATCTACACACGGTAGTCCCACGCTGTCATAATAAGAGTTTTAAAAACAGTGCCTGGCATCATTCTTCACCCACTTGTTTATGTTATATGTCAAGAACCTTCTCAAAATAGCCCACAATTCTCAGGCTAATCCCCTGTTTACCCAGTCACTGACTTGATGGACAGCGTCTTCTAGGCAGAGTTGAGGTTGTGCCATATTCTTTTCATTTAAAAAATATATGAAGACAAATATGCTCTGTGGAGCATTCAAAGTTTGGAATATTTTTTGGGATATCCTGAGTGATACTCTTCTAGAACATTTTTTTTTGTTTTTTGTTTGCATAGGTACACCTGTGTGCAAAAGTTTGGGCACCCCAATCAAATTCCATATTTTATTGATTTTTAAACTAAAAAGAAGTCAGCAAAACCACTGCAGCAAACTATTTTTAAAAATCACATTTTCCTGCGAATGTTAATGCGCAATTACGTTATATTTGATGAACTAAAAAAAAAAGTTCTGAGACTTTACAGCTAGAAAGATGCCCAAGTAAATGAAATGGCCAACCACATGCTTTTGCCCTATTATAAGTCAGCTACCATCATTGATAGCAATTTGCTTTCAAACATGTTACATGTTACATATATTATGACTTTAGTAAAGCACAAAATACTAATCTGTGTACCTTAAGCCACACTAGTGTCATATCACAGCCAAGCCACGACTAATGGCCAAGTGGAACGAGTTAACCAGGAGAATGGCCGGTTCCTTAGGACATTCTGTGCCTCAAGCCCTGAGGACTGGAGTAGATTCTTTCCCTGGGCCGAATACGACAGAACTCGCTACATCACACAGCCACGGGGCTCACACTGTTTCAATTTGTGCTAGGCTACCAGCCTCCACTGTTCTCCTGGAATGCGACCCCCACCGAGTCACCAGCAGTGGACCAGTGGTTCCAGAGGAGCGAACAGGTTTGGACCAGCACACACCAGCGCTTTGTACAAATGGCACACACCTACAAGCGCAAGGCCGACTGTCGCCACAGCAAGCACCTGCAGTACCAGCCCGGCGATGGAGTCTGGTTGTTCACCAAAGACTTCAGACAGCCGCATGGCTGCAAGAAACTTACCCCAAGGTACACCGGGCCATACAAGACCGTCAAGCAGATCAATGAGGTCACCTACCATTTGGAACTAGCTTGACACAGTCGCATAGCACCCTCATTCACGTGTCACGACTCAAGCCCGTCATCACGGGACCTCTAGCCACAGATGTGCCCTTCGAAACCGCTCCTGTCCCACTCGAAATCGATGGGCAACCTGCCTACCTCATCAAAGATATCCTAAACTAGTGGCACAGGAGGGGTAAGCTGGAATATTAGGTTGACTGTGAGGGATACGGGCCAGAGGAACAGTGCTGGGTGCCGGCACAAGACATCCTGGACTCGCAGCTATGTAAAGACTTCCACGGATCACACCCTGAATGTCCAGGACCCTGACCCCGGGGGGAGACCCAGAAAGGACTCTGCTCCCGGAGTGAGCCCTGTGAGGTGGGGCTCTGTCATATCACAGCTAAGCCACAACTCAGTTTCCCAGGAGGCACCACGGACTGCAAACATGGCCGCTGAGAACTACACTTCCCACGCACGCATGTGCTCGCCCTCCCCGGAGTTCTAATCGCACACACCTGCATCCAATCGCATACTCTCCCCACAGCACTTAAGAGACTTTGGATGCAAACAGACTTTGTGAAGAAAATGTTGAGTAGACTTGATTTCTGCTATTATCCAAGCCGTTCATTGTGAGTTTTGCTTAAGTGACTTTGACCAGTGTTTCTGTCCCCGACCTCAATTTCTGCCTAGCCTTGTTTTGTTTGTTTACCTGATCTCCTGACCCCTGCCAGTTTTCACAACCACAAACTTTGTCTTTCCCATTGGATTATTCTGCTTTGATTCTGTGACCCGCAACTGCTTCCGTCTCCACCCACGGTACGTGACTACTAGTTAGTGGCTCATTGTTAAGGTCTACATGACCAAGCCATTGGTTGCAGAATTACAACATTTGATGGACTTATTTAGCAAGCCCTTCGCACAAACAAGGGCACACACTTGACTTGGTGCTTTCTTTAGGTTTTCTGGTTTGTAATGTGGAAGTTCTCTCTATCAGATCCTAGACCAGTTGTGTTTGACTCCACATTACCGTGTTCATCTTTTAAATCACAATCCATCAGCTATTATTCCCACCATATAAACTCCACTGAGAACCAGAAAGCCAAAAGTTAAAACTTTTTTCAGCCTTGGTTCACTAATAAAACTAGTATTCTTAGGCAGGAATGCAGGAAAGCAGAGTGAAAACGGAAGAAAGATAAACTCCAAGTCTCAGATGAGTGTTAAAAGATATGTCTAACAAAGTATCAGCACTCAGTTCAAGCAGCAAGAGCTAAATCTTTTTCAGAGTTTCCCATAGCACCAAAACTATCCTTTCCTGCTAGTGTGTGTGTGTGTATGTGTGTGTGTGTGTGTGTGTGTGTGTGTACATAAGGACAGGGATTTCCCCTTTCTTCAGGGAAAGAGATAATGTCATACATGTGTGTATGAGCTAAAAGTATGTGTATGGGCCCTGTTTTGTTTTCTTTATATTTGCTCACACTGGGTTAAAATCCTCCAGATATATGCAATGAAAAATTGCAATGCTCTGGACCCACAGGAACTTGCTCAAGAAATACTCATCATTGTCACAACATTGGCACAGTATGCTTTGAGTTTAACCCTTTTCTTTGCTGAGGCTCTGGTTTCACTGTTACACTCTGCCAAAGCACCATTTTGTTGTTGTTGTTGTTGTTGTTGTTCAACTGTGATACACAAGTGGGGTCCACACTGGAGTTTCATGCTTCACCTGTCACTATCATGTGTGTGATTAGGCAATAGAGTTAAGTAGATAGGAATCTGCCACGAGCCGTGCTTCCTCCAGCTTCAGGGAGTCTAACAAGACCTGATATTTGAACAGCTCTGTATAGCTAGCTGGCAGGAGGCGCTCTAAAGCCATGTTCATCTACACAAATGGGTCTTTATGCCAGAAATCAGAAATGGTAGGTTTTGACCCTCCACAGTCAATCTCAGAGTGCAGATGAGCTTGTCCAGATGTCCAGTGCAAATGATTCATTACTCCAGCATGATCAATAAACTCGCTTTGGCTGACAGGATCAAAATAAAATGTACCATAACACTTTATGCTAGTTAGCAAAACGCTTGACCAGACAATAACACATTTGTAAGACCTGCTGTTAATTTAATAGTTTCATATAAATTAAACGGCAAACAAAAGCACAGACATGCCCGTAGTGTATGGCAGTGTTGGATGAAGTATGGTGGTGTTGGACACTTATTGTAATACTCAGTTGTATGTGTTAACAGCTTTACTCCTTTCACTATGCCTATTGTAGCGTGGTGCTAAGAACCTGCTAAGAAGTGTGTACATTTCATCAATATATTTGAGCCAAACTGCTACAAGGCATATCCCACCAAAGCACGCCCCCTAAAAAACCAGTGAGCATTTCTCAGATATGAGTCACACCCTTAGCCTGCCCATATAGCAGAGTAGTAAGGACGCTATCTCCTGTCTGCGGTTGCACAAAAAACACAGCAGCAGCATTAAGAAGGGAACAGGTACATACATTAGAGCAGGTAAGGTTCTTAGCTTGGGTTCATTTTCTTTTTTATCTGTTTGCTGTATACCTGAAGAAATTTTGGGCTGATGTTGTTATTTGATGTGGAGAGAGCCATTGTTTGGGTTGTGTTCATTTTAAGCTAACCAGCTTGCCCTGACAATGGGCAGTGCTTCAGCACTAGATGCAGTCTCTACATTGTGTATATCTGAGTATTTAGGTAAATTTATTGAAAGGCTATGTATATTTTGGCTATGGACATTTTATTTTAAGACTGGCTCCTAATAAAATGGTAAACACAAGAAGCTTTGCTAATGGCTATGGTTTGGGATTACCAGGGACAGATTTCCAGCCTGTGATTCACAGTTGAATGACAATCTATCTTATGTCAATATGAAATTAAACTATGTTTTCTTTACACTTCAAGAAACTGACATCTTGCTTTCAGTAGAATATATGATGCACTATTTAATTCCAGCTTAATGATGAAAGCTATATCCATCCATCCATCCACCCATTTTCTATAGCATGTATTCAGTTTTATTTGTATAGTGCGTACAACAATGGGCATTGTCCCAAAGCAGCTTTACAGAAATATGTAAATTCAGGATATAAATTTTAATTGTATGAATTTATCCCTAATGAGCAAGCTTATCGTACACACCCTTGGCAGGGTGCCAACCCATCGTAGGGAACAATAGCACACAGATTCACACGCTACAGACAATTTAGAGATGACAATCAGCTTACAGAGCATGTCTTTGGACTGCGGAAGGAAACCCCCGAAGCACGGGAGAACATGCAAACTCAGCAGAGGGCAGGGGCGGGAGAAAGCTATATTGGACTCCCTAATGTTTTAAGCTTAGGTTTTCAACTGAAAACCACAGCAGGTACTACAATTTGGCCTCAGTTTAGGTTTTATTGACTCTATTTAATGTTACATTACTCTCCTCGGTTGTTAAAAAAAAATTGGATAGCAACCTACTACATATGCAGCAATGATAATTAAAAGTAAAAAAGTAAAACTGTTTACAGTAAAGATAAAAAGTATAAACTGGAGAGGAAGTGCCATTTCTTAAATCAAATATCTAACACTCATAGTGAATAAATGCCTATACCCTTGATAATAAACACAATTTAAACCTTATTCCTGCACCCCATGATTCCTTGTGTGAATTATGGTCATGACTTTTTATTCTAAACATATGTTAAAACCTACCAAAAAAGTGCAAAAGTAAACAATAGGGATTTTAAGAAACCACGTGAAACACATTCCGTCCAATGACGGCTATAAGCTACTTCCTCCAGTTACCAGGAGTTGCACCCATAAGAATTTCTATAGCAGCGCCCCCAGGAATAAGGTGGATATGACTGGAGATCTTTTGTGTGCCTGATAAGGCAGAACGCAGTGGTTGTACAGTTCGTGCTTGGTTGTTTAATACATTTTTCCTTTATTGTTTCAGAATCCCACCAAAGGCTAGCTAGACAAAAAACTAGTGACCCCTCTGCATCAATGGCAAACAAGGAGCAAATCAAGCAGACTGCAGCAATGGTGCTGGGTGGCTTGGAGAAAGTGTCCTCCTTTGCCTCCACCATCAACCCTCTGTTTGGAATCGTTACCTCACTGGTTGGTGTAGTGAGGGAAGGCCTAGTGGAAGATCAAGCCAGTGAGCTGGACAAGGACTTCCAGCAGATTCATGACAAGTTGGAGAGCATCTCTAAGCAGAACAAGCAGCTGCTGGACCAGATCCAAATTTCTGAGATCAACAAAAACTATGGTGACTTGGAAAAGAACATCAAGCATCAATACCAAGCCTTCAAGACCATGGTGGACCGAATCAGGAAGGACCCAGAAAAAGACGAGCGTTAGAGAGGATTTAAAGAAAATCTATAGAAAACAAAAGGGCCGCCTGAATTTGAATGTGTACTATCAAGCCATCATGGAAGAGCAGGGTCCTTTTGGGAGGCCACTACTGAAATATTATCTAGACCATTGCAACAGGAACAGGAAGATCATGGAGGCTAGATGCGCTCATCTGGCCAACCTTTTCCACATCGGCCACATCGCACTGATGGCCTACTGATGGCCTAAGGCTCATTCCTCTACACGCCCTCCCCACCGCCTTCAAGTCAGCTGAGGCACTCTTTCAGCACGTGTTCAGGTACATAGGCACTCCGGAGGAAGTAGTCAGTGATCGGAGACCTCAATTCACGTCCAGGGTATGGTCCAGGTTTATGGAAACGATGGGGATCGCTGTCAACCTCACATCTGGCTACCACCCACAAGCTAATGGCCAAGTGGAACAAGTTAACCAGGAGATTGGCCGGTTTCTTAGGACATTCTTTGCCTCAAGCCCAGAGGACTGGAGTAGATTCCTCCCTGGGCCGAATACGCACAGAACTGGCTACGTCACACAGCCACGGGGCTCACACCATTCCAATGTGTGCTAGGCTACAAGCCTCCACTGTTCTCCTGGAATGCGACCCCCACCGAGTCACCAGCAGTGGACCAGTGGTTTTAGAGGAGCGAACAGGTTTGGGCCAGCACACACCAGCGCCTTGTACAAACGGTACACACCTACAAACGCAAGGCTGACTATCGCCGCAGCGAGCACCTGCAGTACCAGCCCGGCGATGGAGTCTGGTTTTCCACCAAAGATTCAGACAGCCGCATGGCTGCAAGAAACATAAAGTTGTGTTTGTATACATAAGGACAGGGATTTCCCCTTTCTTCAGGAAAAGAGATGATGTCATACATGTGTGTATGAGCTAAAAGTATGTGTATGGGCCCTGTTTTGTTTTCTTTATATTTGCTCACACTGGGTAAAATCCTCCAGAAATATGCAATGAAAAATTGCAGTGCTCTGGACCCACAGGAACTTGCTCAAGAAATACTGATCATTGTCACAACACTGGCACAGTATGCTTTGAGTTTAACCCTTTTCTTTGCTGCAGCTCTGGTTTCACTGTTACACTCTGCCAAAGCACCATTTTGTTGTTGTTGTTGTTGTTGTTGTTGATCAACTGTGATACACAAGTGGGGTCCACACTGGAGTTTCATGCTTCACCTGTCACTATCGTGTGTGATTAGGCAGTAGAGTAACATAGATAGGAATCTGCCACGAGCCGTGCTTCCTCCAGCTTCAGGGAGTCTAACAAGACCTGATATTTGAACAGCTCTGTACAGCTAGCTGGCAGGAGGCGCTCTAAAGCCATGTTCATCTACACAAATGGGTCTTTATGCAAGAAATCAGAAATTGTAGGTTTTGACCCTCCACAGGCGATCTCAGAGTGCAGATGAGCTTGTCCAGATGTCCAGTGCAAATGATTCATTACTCCAGCATGATCAATAAACTGGCTTTGGCTGACAGGATCAAAATAAAGTGTACAATAACACTTTATGCTAGTTAGCAAAATGCTTGACCAGACAATAACACATTTGTAAGACCTGCTGTTAATTTACTAGTTCCGTATAAATTAAACGGCAAACAAAAGCACAGACATGCCCGTAGTGTATGGCAGTGTTGGATGAAGTATGGTGGTGTTGGACACATATTGTAATACTCACTTGTATGTGTTAACAGCTTTACTCCTTTCACTATGCCTATTGTAGCATGGTGGGTTGATAAACCTGCTAAGAAGTGTGTACATTTCATCAATATATTTGAGCCAAACTGCTACAAGGAATATCCCACCAAAGCACGCCCCCTAAAAAACCAGTGAGCATTTCTCAGATATGAGTCACACCCTTAGCCTGCCCATATAGCACAGTAGTAAGGACGCTATCTCCTGTCTGCGGTTGCACTATAAACACAGCAGCAGCATTAAGAAGGGAACAGGTACATACATTAGAGCAGGTAAGGTTCTTAGCTTGGGTTCATTTTCTTTTTTATCTGTTTGCTGTATACCTGAAGAAATTTTGGGCTGATGTTGTTATTTGATGTGGAGAGAGCCATTGTTTGGGTTGTGTTCATTTTAAGCTAACCAGCTTGCCCTGACAATGGGCAGTGCTTCAGCACTAGATGCAGTCTCTACATTGTGTATATCTGAGTATTTAGGTAAATTTATTGAAAGGCTATGTATATTTTGGCTATGGACATTTTATTTTAAGACTGGCTCCTAATAAAATGGTAAACACAAGAAGCTTTGCTAATGGCTATGGGTTGGGATTACCAGGGACAGATTTCCAGCCTGTGATTCACAGACGAATGACCATTTATCTTATGTGACTATGAAATTAAACTATGCTTTGTTTACACTTCAAGAAACTGACATCTTGCTTTCAGTAGACTATATAATGCACTATTTAATTCCAGCTTAATGATGAAAGCTATATCCATCCATCCATCCACCCATTTTCTATTCAGTTTTATTTGTATAGTGCGTACAACAATGGGCATTGTCCCAAAGCAGCTTTACAGAAACATATAAATTCAGGATATAAATTTTAATTGTATGAATTTATCCCTAATGAGCAAGCTTATCGTACACACCCTGGGCAGGGTGCCAACCCATCGCAGGGAACAATAGCACACACATTCACACGCTACAGACAATTTAGAGATGACAATCAGCTTACGGAGCATGTCTTTGGACTGCGGAAGGAAACCCCCGAAGCACGGGAGAACATGCAAACTCAGCAGAGGGCAGGGGCGGGAGAAAGCTATATTGGACTCCCTAATGTTTTAAGCTTAGGTTTTCAACTGAAAACCACAGCAGGTACTACAGTTTGGCCTCAGTTTAGGTTTTATTGACTCTATTTAATGTTACATTACTCTCTTTGTTAAAAAAAAATTGGATAGCAACCTACTACATATGCAGCAATGATAATTAAAAGTAAAAAAGTAAAACGGTTTACAGTAAAGATAAAAAGTATAAACTGGAGAGGAAGTGCCATTTCTTAAATCAAATATCTAACACTCATAGTGAATAAATGCCTATACCCTTGATAATAAACACAATTTAAACCTTATTCCTGCACCCCACGATTCCTTGTGTGAATTATGGTCATGACTTTTTATTCTAAGACATATGTTAAAACCTACCAAAAAAGTGCAAAAGTAAACAATAGGGATTTTAAGAAACCACGTGAAACACATTCCGTCCAATGATGGCTATAAGCTACTTCCTCCAGTTACCAGGAGTTGCACCCATAAGAATTTCTATAGCAGCGCCCCCAGGAATAAGGTGGATATGACTGAAGGTCTTTTGTGTGCCTGATAAGGCAGAACGCAGTGGTTGTGCGGTTCATGCTTGGTTCTTTAATACACTTTTCCTTAATTGTTTCAGAATCCCACGTGACCAAAGGCTAGCTAGACAAAAAACTAGTGACCCCTCTGCATCAATGGCAAACAAGGAGCAAATCAAGCAGACTGCAGCAATGGTGCTGGGCGGCTTGGAGAAAGTGTCCTCCTTTGCCTCCACCATCAACCCTCTGTTTGGAATCGTTACCACATTGGTTGGTGTAGTGAGGAAAGGCCTAGTGGAAGATCAAGCCAGTGAGCTGGACAAGGACTTCCAGCAGATTCATGACAAGTTGGAGAGCATCTCTGAGCAGAACAAGCAGCTGCTGGACCAGATCCAAATTTCTGAGATCAACAAAAACTATGGTGACTTGGAAAAGAACATCAAGTATCAATACCAAGCCTTCAAAACCATGGTGGACCGAATCAGGAAGGACCCAGAAAAAGACGAGCGTTACAGAGAGGATTTCAAGAAAATCTATAGAAAACAAAAGGGCCGCCTGAATTTGAATGTGTACTATCAAGCCGTCATGGAAGACCATGGTCCTTTTGGGAGGCCACTACTGAAATATTATCTAGACCATTGCAACAGGAACAGGAAGATCATGGAGGCTAGATGCGCTCATCTGGCCAACCTTTTCCACATCGGCCTCATGGCACTGATGGCCTACTATGTGGTCACTGAGGATGATGAGGATGAGTTCAGGGAAGAATGGGGCCAAAAGGTCATCAACATTCAGACCAAGATGCAAGAAGTCCTGGATGAGTGTAGTGAGTAGGAATGATACCAAATTCACTGAAAGATTGTTAAACCACAGCGGTCTTGTACTGCATTATAATGTAGACAGTGATAAACAAATAAATGTTATTCATATTATGAGCAATGAGAACACTATTTTTTCTCTTCTTGTATTGTTTCTATGCCTTTTTATTGGATTAGCACTTAAAAATCCTATCTTTGATTCAATTTTAACAGATTATGCAACATCTTATATGACTTTATAAATCTAAAAGTGTTGCTGAATGTATAGTAAAGCTGTATATTGCTGTATAAAGCTGACCATACTGTTTCATTATTTTATTGACTATTAGCTTGCTATATATACACACACACACACACAATACTGTGAAAAAGTCTTGGGCACCCTATTTTCTTTAGTACAAACTTTGTTATGGATTTTTATTTCATGACTTTCTACATTATCGAGTCAGTACAGAAACATTTAAACATTTTAGATATCCAAACATTAGTTTTCCAGCACAAAATGAAGTGTTACAGAAAAACGTTTGTATGTCAGTAAAGAAAGCAGCATATTAAGTGGTAAGAGAAACTTTTCAGACAAAAAACACAATTAAGGCTGCTGGATTTTGCTGCAAAAGTAAGATGAAAGTGCGACAGTCAAAGTCTCCAGAAGAACTGTGGCTGGTTCCGCAAGATGCTCGATAAAACTTACTTTACTCAGAGAGAGAGTCATATTATCATCAAGTCCCAGGATATCTTTTTAAGGACATAGCTCACTCCAAGCTGTTCAGGTACACTAACCACAGGGCAATATGCAAATTAGCGTGTCTTGCAGCAGTAGAATAGTGACATCTGCAGGTCTTACAGAGAATTACATTACTACGTTAAACCTGGAAACACTTTTGTGTAGAATCTACACACGGTAGTCCCACGCTGTCATAATAAGAGTTTTAAAAACAGTGCCTTGCATCATTCTTCACCCAGTTGTTTATGTTATATGTCAAAATAGCCCATAATTGTCAGGCTAATCCCCTCTTTACCCAGCCACTTTTCTAGAACATTTTTTGTTTTTTTGTTTGCATAGGTACAGCTGTGTGCAAAAGTTTGGGGACCCCAACCAAATTCCATATTTTATTGATTGTTAAACTGAAAAGAAGTCAGCAAAACCACTGCAGCAAACTATTTTTAAAAATCACATTTTCCTGCGAATGTTAATGCACAATTACGTTATATTTGATGAACTAAAAAAAAGTTCTGAGACTTTACAGATAGAAAGATGTCCAAGTAAATGAAATGGCCAAACACATGCTTTTACTCTATTATATAGTCAGCTACCATCATTGATAGCAATTTGCTTTCAAACATGTTACATGTTACATATATTATGATTTTAGTAAAGCACAAAATACTAATCCGTGTACTTTAAGCCACACTAGTCAGTGGCCCATTGTTAACCCAAGGTCAACATGACTCACTGTCACATGCCTGTGCATACGCCATCTGCTGCATACCTCTATTTACCCACCAGACTTCTGGGTAACACTGGATCGTGCGTTTATGAGTTATTACTCTTCTACAAATGTATGCTATAAAGTTAAACATAAATGAATGCATTGAATGGTCTAAAGTACGAGTGTCAGAATCATTCCAGTCCCTGTGTACACTGGGGACTATAAAAATTATCAAACATTATAAAGAGTGCATTAATATTAACCCATGAGATGCAGGTGCACTACTGTCAAAGCTGCTTTTATAGAAAATTAACAATCTAATAATTAAACATCTTTAAACATGCCAGAATCGAGAATTTGACATCAATCTAAATATTTTATATTTAATAGTTTTTTGGGTTTTTTTCAAACTCTCAATTAGTGTTCCTGACAGGATGCGATAAACATGTGAGAGATTGTATGACCATAAAAAAGATGGATAGAATTGTAAAGGCAGCTTATCTGGATCAGGTATGGTTCCTCCGAATTTAGATTTAACACACAAGAATACACATAATAAAGCACAATAAGAATAATGGTCCACATCCTTACTCTCTGGAAGACAACAGCCATGCATGAAGGCATTTGTAGAAGGCGTAGTATATAAAATATATTTAAGGAATAGCATTCTAATCACACTGTCATCATTTATAGAGCATATGAAAATGCTAAGAAATGTATTTCACATAATAAGACACAGTAAGGTTGCACTGACATTCCTGTATTCTGGAAGACAGCAATCTTTTAAAATCAATGTAAGTTTCTTTTTTAGTGATGGTAAGCACATCGATATAGAAGGCCTGAGGCTAATTCCCACGCTAATGGCAAGTCATGTGACACCTGCCCAAACGTGTCTGCTGTCAGATGTAATCCACATATACAGTAAAGGTACAACCAAATCAGTCTTAGCTACTTTACATTAGTCCTGATTTATTTCCTGCACTGAAATTGTAAATGTATGGAAATAAATGCCATAAAATGTGTTACAGTCTTTATTTATTATCATATTGCTTCTAACTTCTTACCTTCTGTGATGCAATGTTTTAGTCCAGTTGTATGAATTTTTTATTATTATTATTTAATTACAGTAAGTCAGGAAATATTTAGTTTTTTTTAGATTTTATTCTAATCAGCTCCAACACATATCAAACCTGCTTGTCTAGTTTAACCCGTCTCATAGTTAGTGATGTTTTGTGTAACAGCTTTTCAATGTTTGGATTTAATACAGATGAATGCCAAAGCTGTTCTATAAAACCTGCCCTAACACCAAAGCACGCCGGACCTAATTTGAAGTTCTTTGAATTTCCTAGGTTTATGTAACTATTTTTGTCATTCTAAAAATGATCATTATTGTTATTGAGGAGACTTTTTGTTTGCTCTGTTGGTCATGACAGTTGGTGCTGTCCTAAACCATTTTGCAGAGCAGAGTAAAAGCCTATGAACGAGGAAATGACCCATCCCTCTCAGAGTGAGCTTCTAGGCATGCTCAGAAGAGGTGGAGCCCATCCATAGTGGGAGGGCTGTGAGAAGCGAGGTTATAAATAAACGTCACAAAGCCACAGAGGAGTGCAGCTCTTCCTGCACAGCTGGGCTTCGCTGGCACACCACAGAGGGCACCTCTGCACATTTCTCCAAATAACTGTAAGCCTTTTCCTCTTCTTAGTTTTTTGTGCTTCTTTGCTTTTCCTTTCACTGAGCAGTGGCATAAAAAAAGAGATCTTTGTACCTATCTACAATATGGATTGGATTTCTGGTTAGATACGATAGATACAATAAGGAAAGGTTTCAAGATGGCCGTATTTTGTGTTTAAGTAAACACTGATGTGTGTAACACTTTGTCTTCAACGTCAGTGTCGTAGGATTAGTAACCAAGGATGTGGTTTTGAGATTTAAAAAAGACTTTGCTAATGATAAAAGGCAATGGTCTTTGTGCTAACAAACTATGGCAATGGATTCTGTTTAGTTTAGGTTTGGAGCTTTATTAAAATAATAATAATAATAATAATAAAAAACATTCAAAGGGAAAACTGAAAATTGGTGTTGATTGGTGACCCTCTAAAATTGTCAGAGATTTATGAACAATATAACTCCAATCTGTTGATCAATTCTAGTGTGGTACAGCTTCATTCACTCAAGCAGTTGTAAGTCAGGTTTTTGAGAACATGTTCCTGTTTTTGGGTGTGGTCTTCAATAGGGAGTGTTAAGTTTAGAAAACTGCTTCTCAGGAACCGCCAGTCCGATTGAGCTGAAATGAGGTTAGCTTAATTTGTAAGTGTTTGCTAATGTCGACCTGGCTGCTGAAAAAGTTTTCAGCTTTCAGATGGGCCAGTTAACTTTCAGCAGGCATTTGATAGGGTTAACAGTCAGTAATTGTCACAAAACCTGAATAATAGGCACCTCTAGGAACCCACTAAAAATGATGCCTTGTCACTCACACTGGCCACTTTGGGGCTCTATTAAACCTTCTTCATGTAGTCAAGCATATCTCGTGTAAAATAAGGTGTACATTGAAGATTCTTTCATTGGCTATCTTTCATCGATTCATTTTCAAATATGCAAAACATACTATCCCTAGGATTCGTACTTCAAAACTGTGGTGTCAGATTACTCATAAGTGCCTGCCCATCAATGACTTTTATCAATGCGAGTCAGAG
Source organism: Ictalurus furcatus (assembly GCF_023375685.1). Taxonomy (NCBI): domain Eukaryota; kingdom Metazoa; phylum Chordata; class Actinopteri; order Siluriformes; family Ictaluridae; genus Ictalurus; species Ictalurus furcatus. The sequence goes on along the minus strand of NC_071277.1, from coordinate 19,255,031 downwards.
CTTACTTTTTAGTCAAACAGCTACAACACATGAAATATTAGATGGATTCAGTCAAAACCTGAAAGGCATATTCGGGACTAGATTCTGAGGTTTGTCAATGGGAACACCATAGCAAAGAACAAGGATACCATAGCAACTACCTAACAACAGCCTAACAGCCACACGGAACATCACAGCAATACCTTAGCAACCAACGAATGACTAACTACATTCTTGCGAATACTGGAATTTTGCTGCAGGTTGCTGCAAAGAATTGGGATTATTTGTACAACACCTACACAATCAACATTCCTGTTATCATACAAGGCATATCCCACATTTATAAATATTTATTATATTGGTAGCTATCTCAACTCTAAAAACTACCTCAGCTCGACATTGAACAGCATTGCACTGCACTTCATTCCACATACAGATCATAGTTTTGCTGTAGGTAAATTATGTTTTAAGTACATTCTGTTTTGTGTCACGGGACAGTCGTAAAAAGTATTTCAGTGCATGTGGTAGTGTGTATGGTTGTGTGTGTGACCAATAAAATATTATTTGATTTGATATCACCTGCCTGAAAAAAAGTTTTTAAATGACTTTTCTTGCTATGTTACAGAAAGAACATTTGCCTCGCTTAACGGAAAAAGACCTCTTTCCCGACATCCAATATGACTGGTGTGGCAGAATGGATTTTGGAAAATAAGGACAAGATTGAAAAGGGAGTGGAGATCCTAGGTAAAGGCTGTGAGATCCTGGCAGTCACTGTAGGCCAGTTCAATCCCATCCTGGAGGCAGTTTTTATGGTCTCGGCTGAGCTCCTTGGCAACCCAGAGGGCAATGAGGCGAAGTATCTTGCTGATCAGTTTGAAAGTGTCAACCAGAAGTTAGAAAAGGTCCAGGGTGAGATTGAAAAAACACAGCTGGTGCTGCAGCGATCATCGTTGAACATGGAGAACTTTACGTTCTACGCACAGATAATCAACCAGTATGAAATGTTTAAATATATATTCACAGCCAAACCCAAGTTTAAGAAGCTGAAGATAAATGAGTTCCTTGAATTCTTTGAGGAATATGAGGGAGAAAAGAACCTTGATTGCTTGTACGATGCCTTCACTGGAAAGAATTCTTCTGGAGATGCAATGCTGGACACGATACTGGCCACCGAGCAGCGGAGCAGGAGGGCAGTGGAGGAATTCTGTGCTTCGATGAAGAAGGTGTTTGTGGTTGGGATTGTGGCATTGATGGGCTACGCTGCGCTAAAGGAAGGCACTGTTGAAGAGGATATGGTGAAGAAATGGCAAGACCGCATGGAGGAGGTGGAGAAGCGCATGAAGGCAGCAGTAGATGAATGTGTGGACAACTTTCCTGCACAAGCCAAGACTGATATAAATCAGAAGCTTACAGAGAGGCAGAGCAGTGTCGACCCTGAGTTTACTAAATTCATACTGGATGCCCTTGTCAAGAAGTATGACTGGGTGTCCTGGTCAGTTAGGGTGTTTAAAGATGATGACAGCAAACTTGGGAAGTTTCTGTTTGGCAAGCGGCGCCATGTAAATGGAGGTGACAATTATCTTGATTTTTTGTGCAATAATAAAATAAGGATTGTGGTGTCTTTCAGTGCGGACCCTAAACCGCTCAACAAGAGTCAAATAAAGGATCAAATAGAGGAAGAGAAAGGTGATATGAAATCTATGGCTGAGTCTCTATGTAGGAGTTTTCCTAACTGCCATGTGCATGCTGTCAGTCGCGCTAACAGAGTGGAGGAAGCCAATAATTTCAACCCGGAGCACTTTTATTATATACATCACAAAAAAGCTTACATTTGTATCCACTCAGAATAATGGAATTTAGATCAAATTAAATATATTAATGCCAATCAGAGTCTACACTATCTGCTCTATTTGGATTCTCCAGGCTCCTGTTAATTAATGGATTCTACATTTAGACAAAAATTTATGCTTGTTGTTGTTGTTGTAGCACTTAATCATGGAAACAAGACAGATTTAGACTGAGGGTCAAAGCACTAAGGCTTGACAGGAACACATTAGGCTCTAAAGAAGGAAATATGAACAGAAAAGAAGTTTGATATTGTTTTAATGTCCATACCTTATATAAACCCTTACATATGTAAATAAACCCAAAGTTTAGTAAACCTATTCCCAGCCTATGACCTATTTTTTTTCTGATACACCTAATGTAAACACTGGTTACATTCCCAGCATTTTTATTTTATATTGTTATATCTTTTTGCATTACCCGTTACTATTGTCCTGTTTCAGTAATCATCGTACTACCTTGTGCTGTTTGCACATGCACTTTATACAGTCCTGTATAGGTCTTATTTAGTTCTGTGTAATCTCATGTATTTTGGTGTTGTGTTATGTAGCATCATGACCCTGAAGGAATGTTGTTTCATTTCACTGTGTACTCTACCATCTGTTTATGGTTCAAATGACAATAAAGCCAGAATACAGACTTTCCCTTCTAAACCTGGTGCATGAACTTGTAAATCTATTAGAGCTTACTGTTAAATACAGGCTTTTGTGCAGATAAGCTATTATTAGATTTTACCATTACATCATTGAGCATTAGTAATTAATACATAAGTAATGCATATAAAATTATTAATAAATGATACTATTGAAATATCTAATCATTGTTTCTTCTTTTATATTCTTTTATATGCCTCGTACAGCAGGGTCAACTTCAGTGACACGTTTAAATTAGTATTTATTTCTAGCATATTTGAATATGAATGAATAATCAATAAATAAGGAGTAATCAATGATCAATAAGTACGGTTTCAGTAACATGACTTGAAAGAAATTTCCCCCAAATTCATCATCAGCATATTCTAATATGATTTGAACAGACTACGTTAAATGGACTACATATTAATATATTGGCCTGTGTATCATTCCATAAATCCATTTCTGCACCAGTAAACAGCACTGACATGGTTTTAGAAAATATTTGACATTTTCCAAATTAACAACATATATATACACACACACACACACACACTTTATGTCTCTCTCTCTCTCTTTCTCTTTCTATCTCTCTCTGAAAGCACAAACAAACACACATAAATCATCACATGTTACCTGCAGGTTCGACCCGCCTACTCTCCGTCCATAGCTGACAGTCAACCACGCCCCCTGCTCCCACAAATACTCTTCCAAGTTTATACACCTGTATATGATTGAAACTAAGACTATGCTTATTTTGCAGTGCATCACATATACACGTACAAGCATCATGGGATTTTGTGTGAAAGTGTGTTAGAAAAGATGGTCTGAGGAACTCTGAGGTCCAAGGGAAATTTTTCTTTTTCCTTCTATTTTAGCATATATATATATATATATATATATATATATATATATATATATATATATATATATATATATATAAGCAAAAAACTACTAAATTATAATTGCTCTGCCTAAATATATATAAATATTATATATATATATATATATATATATATATATATATATATATATATATATATATTTCGAAGCATGTTGAGTAGCCACGGAAACAGCTTGGAGTACAGTCTTCGTCATCTTGAGGAACACTTCCATCCATCTCTTTAAACAAGTCTGTAGTTGGCTTCTAATTCGCCGGTTTTTAAAATGTATTTTATTTGGGATTTTAGTTTTCTATAACAAGGTCCAGTAGTTATGCTGTCACGCCTGTAGATGGTGGCATAAGCATACTAAATTCACACTGTAAACATTCTGCTATGAATCAAAGGGGAAATCTGCTTATTTCTTATGCCATTGTCTCATGATTCACAACTCATTTGACAAATTTGACAGTCACATACGAGTCCCACTGTAACACGCTATCAAAACACTCAGTAATTGAGAGCGGGAGAAAATGACCTAAGAAACAAGGGTAAGACTTTACAGTAACAGTATGTGAATTAGCATGCACTAAAACCTGAAATAATACTTACTTAAATATGAAATAATGATGAGTTAAGGCATGTACTAATCACAAACTAATGAAGAACTAACCTTAATTAACCTATGTGTTAATTAATACATTAACTAACATGTACTTAAGGTGGTCGTTATTCACACATGAATTCATATGACTGACATCATAGTTAAGGTGAGCTCTTCATTAGCTCGTGATTAGTACATGCCTTAACTCGTCATTATTTAAGTAAGTATTAATTCAGGTATTAGTGCTTGATTATTCATGTACCGTTATTGTAAAGTCTTACTAAATTAAGCAGGAAGTATCATTCGCACACACACATTAATTTATTTATTTTTTATTATTTAATGATGTCTTTATTTGTAATTCATTATTTTTTTTCCCGAAGCTTTTACTGGCTGCTTGCACTAGATTAATAGTTCCTGGAAAAAGAACAAACACACAAAAGCAACAGCAAAAGTCATTTTACTGCCATTATTTTCAGAATGCAGTACAACCACATTTACAATCACAGTTAAACAGGTTGAAAAAACAATTAACGTACTCCAGTACGTGCCACAGAGGTAAGACAGGATTAACAGACTTATTTGGAAAGAGATTGATGTTGATATGTGCATGTAAATGCAAGTAAGACATGTCTTCACTAGCCATTATAGAGATTTTTGCATGTTTATGTGGAAAGTTCCAAACCGTTAAAACCTTAACCATTAAGTTTGATTATAATTTGAAGCAAACCTGCAAAGTTACATATTAAACTTGATGACCGTTTGTATGAGGTCAACGCTTGGAAAGTCCATGGCTATGATCCCGAAACACACTGGAGACCCTTCAGCAAGCAGCATTTGCAGATAATCATACAGCCAAGGGTCGATCTTTTCTGCCACCTTTTTCGGTGTTAGAAACATGCCTTCAAATGTGCCTATGCCCGTGCCACTGGAATAGGTGAGGATGATAGAATTTCCTCCGCACTCCTTCATGGCTTGATTGAGGTGTTGAAAGGTTTCTTTCTCCTTGTCGCTAATGTGAATGACCTTGTAGTCCCCCTTGGTGTCGGTTTCCAACAGAGGCACACCGAGCAAAAAGCTGTCTTCCTGTACGAACACGATCTTGCCTCTTACTTCGTCCAGTCGTGGTATGGTAGACTTCACCCAGACACTGCTATCGCCCTCGATGAGCTTTTCAACCGATTCCTGGACTTTACTCTTATCAAACAAATCGGGCTTGACTCGGACAAGAACCGTCTCGCTTGGGAACTCTGACAGGAACGCCTTCAGCGTGTCGAGAGCCATGGTGAATTTTGAGTGCTGGTAAATGATCCCATGCATGAGGTACAGCGTGTTTTTGAAAGCGTACACTCGGAGGTCCAGGTAGCGGATACCTGCCTTAAGCTGGTCTTCCAGGCTCCAGGCCTGGCACTCAGCCGCAGGTCCTCCATAAAGTGCCATTGTATCATGCGTTCCAGGAATGGTGATATCAGACAGGAGAGTGTTACCATCCAGCTCTTTCATCCAGCCGATATTGTAGAACTCCGGAAGGACGAGCTGTGCCTTATCGTTAAAAGCCGGACTGTGACTATCCATCTTTCCAGAGCTCATCCTGGAGGAAAATGTCACATTGTTGGCCATGTAGGAATCAAATGTGTTTGTACGTGAGCTGCATGATCACTGTGCAAGCCTGTACTTGCCTTGGTACACCCTATCATTAATGATATCTGCTATGTCAATACACACGCATAAAAGATTATGAAAAGGCGCATGAAGGTGTTCTCCTAAAGCAAACCATGACTGAAATGAACAGAACTGAGGTGGATTCAAACTGTGGAAATGTTAACGGTTGTAAAGCACTGCTGACATATAAAGGGGAATTAATATTGTCTGGAAATAAAACAGTCCTTCATGTTTGTGCATCTTATTTCATACTTACAGAATAAGCAGTGACACACAGAGGACTCGGTCGACATTTGTTTTCGTCATCTTTGCCTATTATTAATGGTGAAAAAAAGTACAAAGAATTAAAAAAAGTTTTATAATTTACAACAGCACATTCACTTCGTAACTAAAGATAGGTCTAGAACGTAGCTGGGATAAAAACTAGTTCATTGCTAATGAACTAAACAAAAAGCATTAATTCATATTAAAATAAATTAAGATATTCGTAAGCATATAAATGTATCGGAATTCATAAACTACTAAAAATGTAAAAGAAAGTACTCACTCGGCGAGGTGAACCGTTCTGGCTGAGAAAGCAAGGCGAAATGTGTTTGCTGTTAGATTTCACAGGCTTTAAACAAAAGACATAGGGTGTGTATGCAATATATTTAGTCTGGTAATTTATCATGCTTTGATGTCTGATGTTATATGACGTGTTTTTGATTGCAGAGAGGGCAAGTCTCGATAAAAGCCATGGTTTCTGCTCTGTTCTTCTCGGTTAAGTTTAATGAAACAGCCCATTGCTGCCTGTCAGTTTGTTCGTTTTTACTTAAATTTTTTACTTTCTCATCACCTAAAGCTCCAGATAGGATTCTATGTGTGAAACCTTGTTGATTTGGACACTTGCTCTACTCCTTTCTGCTCTCACAAGATGAGAAACTGTGAGTTCAAATCCCAATCGAAAAGAACACGTATCTGTTCTCTCAATGCTATCTGTCCTGATCTGTTTTAATGCATTTTCTCCCTGGCTGTGCTACCTGTACTGTGTTTTTCTCTTCTGTGTTTGATTGCTCATTATTTATCACATTTTGTGTTTGTCCATGATTGTTCATTGTTTATGTAACATTGTATTACTATTGTAAAGCGTCCTTGAGCTCTGGAAAGGCACTATTTAAATTAAACATATTATTATTATTATTAATATTTATTACACACCTATCTACAAGGGTGGAGGGACCCCACCGTATGACAGTAAAGCTCTGAATGTTGAATTTACTTCACATAGCCTACTTCTCCTGTTGCCCCAGAGCTCCAGTACAAAACTAAAGAGGGAAAAACTAAATAAAATTAGGGACATTAAATTTTATTATTCTTCTTTTTCCCCCCCCAAAGTAGCATTAACTGAATGAACGCGACTGCATGCGCCGTGCCGCCTGGGGGCGCTGTGACATTAAGACTCGTTAAACGCAACCGTCTCGCACTCCTTTTCCGATTCCTGTCGGTTTGGTGATGTAATGAAGTAAAAGAGGAGTAAAATGGCGGAGAACAGTGGCACAGATCCTGCCGTGGACAGGAACGCCGAGGAAAATGCTGCCACCAGCGGGACCATTATAATGGTTACTGTCAAAACACCTAAGGATAAGGAGGAAATAGCGATCTCGGAAGATGCGTCTGTTGCACAGGTATGTCGGAGTTCATCCGAAATGGTCAGCGGGGTTTTTTTTCGGCTGCTCCGCCGTGAATGTCCGCTTTAGCCGAGACGCTAGTTAGTTAGCTGCTAGCTAGTTTACGACGACAATAAATTCAGGACGGCTTTTTTATTTGGGAAGTACAGACACAATCATTCACGTATTCAAAGATATAGTTGTCTTTTATGCTTTTATAGATCATTATTTACACCACAGCGCACAGAAAAGTTGACTATTATCACTGTAATCATAATTAAAAATGATAATAATAAATGTAGGATGACGCTGTGAGTTTAGCTCGAGTCGGCACCGGCTATGGCGGCGGCCAACGGGAAGATTCTTCGGCTAAATCCCAAATGGCTCCCTATTAGACACATAGTACACTTGAAAGGCTGTAGAGCGCTGTATTTTACAGCACAAGTAGTGCACTTCCATGTAGGGAATAGGGAGTGGTTTGGGATTTAACCTTGTTTACTAGCAGCATAGATAGGCTGACATTTTAAGGTTTATGATCGTAATTAACAGTAAACCTATTTCATTTTTAAAAACTGTTTAAGAAAATAATTTTACACATATTTCTGTTTGTGTTTGGGCAAAGTGGTTTGTGGTTGTGTATATTTTAAATATCGAACTAAGCTAAATGACTCGTTAGCATTAGCTGCCTCAGAGAAGGTTCTAGTTTTTTAGGATCCAGGCTGATTTTTGTCATTTTTATTTGTTTGTTTATATTGTCATTGAAAGAAAGGCAGTGAGTTAGACTTTTAAAACGCCCCTGCTTCTGCGATTTCAATGTTTTTCCCCCCCTAGAAGACACATTTATATAGATATAAATTTATACATATTAAAATTTAAATGTTATAAACCAGCCTCGCGGCTGAGCTCGTGGACTGAGCGATATAAACAATCACGGTGTGATAATCGTGCAACGGTATCACGGTTTTAATAATATTGTCGATTAATATATCATTGTATTTCATTATCCAGCCACAGAAATTTCTGGAATTTCTTTTCTAAACCGTAGTTCAGGGGATTGAGATTGGGTGTATGTATTGTATTTAAAAGATGTACACAAAGCTGTATTCAATGAAATAAAAAATAATCATAAATCCGTAATATAAGTTGTGAACATTTATACACAGATGGCATGATTCCCTGTGTGAGCTGAGTGCAAAAGAAGGCAGTTTATGTCCTCAGCGCTACGGAGTTCTCGAATCTGATTGGTCGGAAAGTGTTGATTCATTTTCTATAAGAGCAGCTCTGACGGTTGTGCTGCTACAGGTTTCTATTAAGTGAGCTATGGTTTCCATAGTAACACCTCATTCACAAGGAGTTACATAATCTAAGCCTAACAGTGACTAGATTAATCCTTGATGTGGTGACGTTTTTCTTTGAGATGTTTATTTATTTAAAAGTTATGGAAGGAAGGAGTCTCCAGTGTCAGCGCTTCGTAAGAGGTGTAAGTTTAGGTTTACCGGCCGGTTTATCTTCAGGACAGAGGAGGTTATGCTTTAAAATGACCACAAGTTTTGTTTTTTCTTGGTAACGTCAAGAGACAGAGGGGAAAAACAAAACAGCGGCTGGTGAGGAAACAAATGTTTATAGCTGCTGTAATGGAACCAATAACAGAAACCTGCTTCATTGACGTTCCACAACAATAAATGGATAAAAAAAAAATGTGATGAGTCACAAACAAGAGCTTGTAATGGTATAAGAACTTCAGGTTGGTAACAGTAACTAATCAGCTTCAGGTTCAGGTTCTAATCAGCTTCAGGGTGGTAACAGTAACTAATTAGGTTCAGGTTCTAATCAGCTTCAGGGTGGTACCAGTAACCCGTTGTTTATTTTCCTTCAACGTTACGAGATGTTTTATTTTATTCTACGTATCAAGAATAATGATCGAATGTCGGCCAAGACGTTAGAATAGCGATGTTAGAAGAATGGTTTAGGTTTGTCAGACTTTATTGTACGTGTTGATGGATATTAGCTGGAAGATTCCACAGGTGAGTATGTTTAGTCGTATAAGCAGAAGGTGTCGAGAAACACAAGACTCGCTCAGTTAATTCAGTAGCAGTAAAAATCACCTTTTAATCCTTAAGTCAGGATTGTTTTGTTCCTTATAGTAAGCAAATTTTTATTACTTGACAGTATGTGACTCAGCAGTTTTTTTTATAGTGATCTGGAATGCAGATAAATGTTCTGAAGTTCGGTTGTATGTTTTAAAAAAAAGTGCTTTAGCGCAATAATGTAGAGCGGTGTGGAATTTTCCTAACTTCCCTAAAATTCAGTTTCGAAATGGTTCTTTTGATTAAAGTAGTAGTGCGATTGATTCCTTTACTGTTTGTGGAGAGCAATTCTCTATGGTATGGAAGTACGAGCTCTTTCTGACCTCGATGTAATGAAGAATCTTCACGTCTTTGTTGGTCATTGAAACGTTCGTACAAATCGACAAAGTACTAGGCCTATTGTTAAACAACTCCGTACGTAGGCGGTTTTGAACAAGGCTTCGTTTTGGTCTAGGATGTGAAGCCGTCTCGTGAAATTTTTTAGCGTGTGTGTTTACGGAATCAAGTATATAAGCATATTAAGTATTGAACGTAACTTCAATAAAAGAACAAACATATATATATATATATATATTTTTAAGTTACACAGCGAGAAAGAAGAGAAACAATCTGAAACTGAAAACGGTGAACTTTAAAACAGTCATCGAATAAACCGCGTTCTTTAACAGTTTTCGAAGCTTCCTTTTTCGCTAATTTTGGTTTATGTATGCACTGCACGAGTTTTCGTTTCCATCGTGTGGGCGGGGCTTAACCGAGGTTAACTCTCATTGGCTAGTGAGGTTTGGATCGACAGCTTCAGAGTGGTGTTCTTTCTCGTTGTATATTTTTGTTCAATTCTCAAAGTCGCGTTCAGTACTTTTGGCACAAATTTAATTCCATACACATTCAAGTGCATGTTATTGCTGTATAAAATACTTCTAACATGAATTTCTTCCTCGTGTTTAGTTCAAAGAAGAAATCTCCAAAAGGTTCAAGGCAAAGCAGGACCAGTTAGTCTTGATCTTTGCCGGCAAAATCCTGAAAGATGGCGACACACTCACTCAACATGGCATAAAGGATGGCCTCACCGTTCACCTTGTCATCAAAACTGCACAAAAGTAAGATGTCAATAATACACTCGTTATTCTAGGATTAATCGTGAGTCACCCCGTACGTACTGTGCAAGGACGTGCTGCCCTTTTGTGCTCTTATACATACAATTTAAAGGCCTTGTCATGGGGGTGGAGAAGATATGCACGTTCTTTGATTTGTGTTAATGTAATTTATGGTTGTGACCCCTGCGCAGGGCCACGGGCGGAGGTTCCACAGCTGCTTCGTCCAGCTCTGTAGCGTCGCAGGTCAGCAGCGGCACCACAGCCACGGCGAACACTAGTCCAGCTGGAAACCTGGGCACATCACAGGGCACCGCAACATCGCCGGCTCCCTCGCAGCCATCCAACATATTCAGTGAATTAATTAATCATTTTTTCTCCTCTTTCTTAAACGTGAACTCGGTGGTTGTGCTTAGGTGTATTAATTCTGTTGACACTTTGGAAAAGGTTTTTAACCGAGTAAATCCAAACTTGGTTTTAAGAGTTTTAGGGAAAATTAATGTGAAACACTTTTTCTTTTTAGTTTTACTCTTGAATAACTAAACCGGCTCGCCATGAATGTAGCCGTAGAAGCTGGCATGGCGTTTAAAATGGAAAGAAAGTAAGATACACGATAATGTAAGGGATCGTTCAGTTAAAAATGAGTGTTAATACCTCCAGCATTCATTTCAATCCACTCTCTAGGTATTTACGTGTACAGGACGCGTAGACCAGCCCGGTGTAAACGGGGTCATTACGTTAAACAGACAGTAAATCGTAGTAGACCACTCACCTGCTGCGTGTTTGTCCGCGTGTCCTCAGCTGGCTTCGGTGACCTGTCCAGTCTGTCCAACCTGGGCATGGGCTCGGCCAACTTCATGGAGCTCCAGCAGCAGATGCAGCGGCAGCTCATGTCCAACCCCGAGATGCTCTCGCAGATCATGGAGAACCCACTGGTTCAGAACATGATGTCCAACCCCGACCTGATGAGGCAGATGATCATGGCCAATCCGCAGATGCAGCAGCTGATGGAGCGAAACCCAGAGATTTCACACATGCTCAATAACCCTGAGCTGATGAGACAGGTGAGTAAAGAGCTTCCAAATTTTAATTGCGTCACACCACGTGTAACTATTTTAACTAGAATATTAAAAGTATTCAGTATTAAAAGGCCGATCCCAGATTTTTGTAGTGTATAACCTACATAGTTCACGGCACAACACTGTTCGAGATTCAGCTACAGAAATTTACAGACACGCGTATGTAAATATTTTATTAGCGAATTGTTGCAAGACCTGTTTTTGTGTGTTGGGACCAAAAGAGTTTTGCGTTTTTCGATACAGCTAGACAACGAAATATAGACCACGTTGAAACGTAGATATTATTTGTCTTTAAATTCATAAATATTCGCATAAAATAATATTCGAATAATGAAGCTTTGTTTGTAAACTGTTCAGTTTGCATGAGATCAAACGAGCATTTATTTCGTCTTTGTTTAGACGATGGAGTTGGCGAGGAACCCTGCCATGATGCAAGAAATGATGCGTAACCAGGACCGGGCGCTTAGCAACCTAGAGAGCATCCCCGGGGGATACAACGCTCTCCGGAGGATGTACACAGACATCCAGGAGCCCATGTTTAGCGCCGCACGCGAGCAGGTCTTAAAAAAAAAAAAAATTGATGTCAAAGAAGGTTTTTTTTTCTTTTTTTTTTTTTGGTTTGTTTGTTTGTTTTTTTTTTTTAACCAACCAAGACAAATATTATTTTGGTAATTTGTAAAATCAGTAACCTCTTGTTTAGGTTTGGAAAATACTTTTGCTCCATATTTATCTATTGAATAAAGATTACTCATGTCAGGTCTGGGGTTTTTTTTTTTTTTCCCCCCTCATTGTTTGTACAGTTTGGAAACAATCCCTTCTCAGCCTTAGGTGGGAACACAGAGAACTCGGGGGTCCAGCCCTCCAGGACGGAGAACCGAGAGCCACTGCCAAATCCATGGGGACCGCCTGAGACCACTTCTACTGGGACTGCCACCACCAGCACCTCTACCGCAAGCTCCACCACCCCCAGTGTGTCCAATCCCCTGGGCATCAACTCTGCCAGCTTGGGCTCCGGTACCACCTCCACCACCTCCTCTGATTTGCTCTTTTCTGTCGCGTTTCAGAAGTGTCAAACCTATATAAAATGGGTTCTTATATCTGATTAAAACATCTACCGAGTGCTGTGTCTAATTTTAATACGATCAGTATCGTAGGTTTCTATTCCGAAAAATATCGTTACCAGAATTGTTCTCACGCTAACTTGTGAGGGGGAAAAGGTAGCTTGTTAATATTTGATTTTGTTCCTGTGACTCGGCGCAGGCATGTTCAACAGCCCGGGCATGCAGAGCCTGATGCAGCAGATCTCCGAGAATCCTCAGCTGATGCAGAACATGCTCTCCGCTCCCTACATGCGCAGCATGATGCAGTCTCTGGCGCAGAACCCTGATGTCGCCTCACAGGTCTGATTTAAAAAAAAAAAAAAAGAAAAGTAGCATTTAGAAATTCCCTGATTGTCTTCCTGTAGCTTTTCATCCAGTATGTTGTCTCTTATTCCCCCTCTGAGCTGTGCCCTGATCTCCCCAGGTGTTGATGAACAACCCTCTTTTTGCTGGAAACCCCCAGCTGCAGGAGCAGATGAGACATCAGTTGCCAGTATTTCTACAGCAGGTTGGTTCTGCTCGCATGTATAGACTTTACCGTATGGTGCTTTGATTATACTTTTGATGGAAATATTACTAATAGTTGTAATGTACTTTGAATGCGCAGTAGGGAATATATTTAAATCCAGCAAATTCCCCTCTAAGCAGTGCTTTTAAGACCTAGAGGCCCAGTTTTAGTTTCTCGCCAAATTATTTGATGTTTTTTCGTTTTTTTAGATGCAGAACCCTGAAGCCCTCTCTGTGATGACAAACCCGCGGGCCATGCAGGCTCTGATGCAGATCCAGCAAGGCCTCCAGACCCTCCAGACCGAAGCTCCTGGACTCATGCCCAGGTATTCAGAAGCTGAGCTCCGTTACAGTAGCGCTAAGAGATTCCCAGACAAAACATCGTTGTTATTTGATTGATTATAAAAACAAATGAACCTTTTCTTCTTTGGGTGTGTGAGTGAGTGTAAAACACAAAAACTGCGAGAGTGAGCTGAGCGATGTAAGAACATGCACTCCAGAAGAACCAACGTGCTGTTAAACTGCGTGTCGTTCCTCTCGTGCAGTCTGATTACCGGAGGAGTTCCTGGCGGGACCCCCGCAGGTGTTAACGTGACCCCCACAGGGGTTGGCGGGATCCCCGCAGGGGTTAACGTGACCCCCGCAGGGGTTAATGTGACTTCTTCCGAGAGTGCTCCTCCACCCCCTACTTCTGGACAGGGCTCCGCCCCTGCCGCCGGACCCAACTCCTCCCAACAGCAGCTCATGCAACAGATGTTACAGATGTTCGCCGGCGGGAGCGCATCGGTACAGTGTGCATTGATTGATTTGAATTGCTAGCTCTGATGGATTCAGTTTACAAGAATGAAACGATGAAATGAAAGGGGCTAGGCTAAACAGGCTTTCGGAATAATTGAGAACGTATGAGTGTGTCATAAATACTACAGTGCGAGCAGATTGGCAGAATAACAGTCATGTCAGACTTTATGATTTGACTTCATCTGATTGCACCAGCTGAACTTAAGCTCTCGTCTATTAGTTTGAGTTGCTACTTTAAATTTAACGCTTTCACCAAGTAACACATTTTCAACTAAGCCCTAACTTAAGACTTGCAGCACCAGCTATAAATGCATTTGCTTACATTTTATTTTATGAGCAAGATAAAGATTTCTTTATTGACTTTAAAAATAAATAAATAAATAAAAATAAATTATTGTATTATTTTGGCCTATCATCAGCCACATCACTGAAGTACACTATTTGCAAGACATAAATCATACATGGTTTTTATTAGTAATTTATTTATTTATTTATATACCAGCCTACTTGGAAAGCTTTTTAATCGACGAGTGTAAAATGTCATTTTTTTTGCATTTTGTTCATTTTATTTACAGAGGGGGAAAAAAACAAAACAACAACTCCTCGATAGAACTCGCGTGAAGGACGTACATGGGGAAAGCGGGACGCGAATTGCTCGCCTGCCTCTCGATCGTGGATGTAGTATTTCCTATATGGGTTTCTGATTGGCTAGTGATGGCAGAACACACCGTTCTACGATCGCTTCATGCAATATTAGTTACGATGCACTTCAAACGTGTGTGGTACATCGGAGTTTCTCACATTTTAAACTCTCTCCTGAATGTTTTGTTTAGGAACTACTTCACGCCCCGAGTTAGGTGAAAAAACTTCTGCTCAGCTGGTGCACAAAAAGAAAAACAACATGCCTTATACTACACTTTAGAACACAAGCATTTGGACTACGACAGAAAGCAGTCTTCTAAAGTTAACCGTTGCGATTTTGTGTAGCGTCCATCCGATCCTTCGTTCCGTTTGACACGATGATGTCGGTAAATAAACACGTCTTTTATCGTAACCGTTTCGTCTCTCGTCTGACAGACCCAGACTCCGGAGGTGCGTTTCCAGCAGCAGCTGGAGCAGCTGAGCGCGATGGGCTTCATCAACAGAGAGGCCAACCTGCAGGCGCTCATCGCCACAGGAGGAGACATCAACGCCGCCATCGAAAGACTGCTCGGCTCGCAGCCATCTTAATCCCTGCACCACCTAATCACAACCAGAGACAAGTCACAGTCACGAACACAGTCCCGGTCATCACCTAATATCTGACAAATAGACTGAATTCCAGTTGCTTCTTCCTTTAACGCGGTTGATCTGTGAATCTTAGGAAATTGGGGTTCTCAAATTTATTCCCTTAAAAAAAAAAAAAAAAAATCTCGCCGGAATGACATCAGGCTAAAACCCGTCATTCATTTCTGACTGCGTCCATTAATAAATACAACAGGGCAATGCTGTGAACCAAGTGTAGGTTATCATTCCTTTTAATTGACACGTACTCACTCGAGGCACTACTTCTTTCTGGTTTTTGGGGAGTAGAAAAGCATAAAGGTGATCTTCCAAGTCAGAAGAACTCTTTGTCTTTCATGAGGATGGTCAGCTTCCTTAATCTTCATTTTTTTTTCCCTCTGTCACTCTCTCTCTCTCTCTCTCTCATTCTCGCTCTCCCCCCTTCTCATAAATCATACCTGACTAAACCAGTATTTATTGCAAACACCTAGAGATTACCTTTTACTCCCTTATCAATGCTCCAGGATTCACAAAGCTGCTCAGCTGAGATTAATCGAAATGTAATCGATGAAAATGTCCGAGTGTTTGTCCGAGCATCATAACAGCCTCACGCAGACGATTGCTTACTCTTCAGCTGTTTAGAGGGGAATTAATTATTATTTTTTTCTTTCTTCTTCGTTTTGAAAGATGTTGGATATCCAGTCAGCTCTTAGACTTTATGCCTTTTAGGAGCATTCTGATTGATTGAATTGGTGGTTTAAAAAAAGAAAACAATTAAGCTTGTGGTTTTGGGGTAAGGTTGTATAACAAGGCATCAATAAAAAAAACAACTATTTCTCAGCTTACAAGCAACGCTGAAAGCAGACACCGTTTGTTTTGACCATATCTTTATGCTTTGAAATAGTACTCTAGTGTGTGTGTGGGGGGGGGGGAAAGACCCGCATTGTGCGCCGGATACATCATCTTACAGTTGATGTAGTGAGTACGCCTGGTAACAGCATGAACGTGATGCTTTCCTGTGCGCCGATCTCAGTGCTAATCATCACGACTCTAATGGAACTAACAGTTGAGTTTTTGATGTGAATTAAAATGTGTTTTTTTTTTTTT
This sequence comes from Ictalurus furcatus, assembly GCF_023375685.1. NCBI lineage: Eukaryota > Metazoa > Chordata > Actinopteri > Siluriformes > Ictaluridae > Ictalurus > Ictalurus furcatus. Next base: position 19,238,750 of record NC_071277.1, on the reverse strand, counting down.
CTCTTTTTTTTTTTTTTTTTTTTTTTGCTGCACGTTCATAATCCACTCTTTCATCTTATTTGATTAATTACATTGCAATAATCTGAACTCATACTGGAGTTGGTATGTTTCTTTAACAAAATGTTGGCACCAAATTGACAGCGATTCTGTTTTAATAAATGCATTTCAAGGCATGTCTATAGGGCTGGTAATGGTGGGTAATGAGGCAGATATGAGGTACTTGAAGACCCCCCCCCCCCCTAATTTAGTTTTGCTTTCAAAGTACTACACTGTAAAACCAGATATGGTCCATTTAACTCAAACTTGTTATATTTAAGTGTATTTGGCTTAAAGAGATTGATTCACCAACTTAAAATTGTGAGCTAATTGGTTTCCTCTCATTTTTTTTTTTAGTTAAATGGACTTGTCCGGTTTTACAGTGTAGGAAAACGAATAACGGACGAACTGTCAGTCGTTACTGTGAGTAATTATGCAGTTACTCATCGTTATAAAGCTACTAATGATAGCTTTGATTGTCGCAGAAAAGCGCGTGTCTGACCAAAATAAAAAATCTATATAAATATTCATGTTCTATCTAATCATGAAAAGGTTAAAGGTGTGCATGGGACTGTTTTAATTCTACTTCCACCTATTCCTGCAGCTATTATTATTATTGGGATGTTGTGTAATGAATTTAGTCATATCGTAGATGAGAGGCTAAAATCTAACGTCTACCGGTAGCTTGATGATGAAAATTATTACGGCTGAGCAATGCATTATATCATATAATGTTTACGTACACGTTTTAAAGGCGAATCGGCAGCCTTTTATTGTGATTCTCTCTGAATACCACAAACGCAAAAGTCAAACTGAAAATCTGAAGCTGCGCAACGTGCTGAGTCTATCGACTTTTAGTTTCTAGTTAGGCGGGGACGGAAAAACCATGATGGAGTAATTAATCCACTTCGTTCCCGTTTATTAGTATTTCGCATGCGCCTTCACGGGCGCTGCTGCTGATGTGTGACGGATGTCTCTGAATAATATCACCCAGATGAAGACCCAACCTAAGGGGCGTGTCACTCTGTGTAATCACCGTCACTGATAGACTGCACGAATCTACAGTATAGGCTGGAGAGACGTCAGCCCCAGCCTCACTTCTCGCTCCTTCACACCGTTCTATTATATATATATATATGAGACTTGGTAGTGCTGTTGTGCTCATTTCCACAAAAGTCTACGAGAATCCACTTTAAAACATTTCGTAACCGCTAATTCTACCACAGCGTGGCAATTCACAAGGTGTGCATTCATTTACTCTCGGAGCATGGCTCATGCTGTAGTCAGGTTTCTATGAATGCACTACTTCTAAAGTATCATCTCATTCAGAGGGGCTTCTACGGCAGACGCTCTATGTAAATCTATAGCGTATAATAAACTATATAAATAATCAAGTGTGGTGTTCAAAGAACGGCATCGTTTTTGATGTGGAGAGGTTTTCTCTAATGTGGGGATGTTTACGTAACATTTATGGAAGGAGTCTCCAGTGTCAGTGCTTCATTGGGAAGTTTCCCCATCTTCCAGAGAGAGGAGTTTATGCTTTTTTTTTTTTTTTTTTAGTGTCTCGGTCACATGATAAGATTCTTCTTCTTTTCTTTTTTTTTTTTTTTTTTTTTTTTTCTTTTCCGAGTGAGGAATAAAGAAATGCTGGTGAGGGAATGACTGTTTGAAGCGACTAACCTAAGGGAACAACAGGAAATAATTTGTCTCGCTGACCTTCCACAACATTAAATGTAACTATGAGCAGATAAAGCATGACGTGTCGTTCATTAATGAATTAAATCAGTGTGATCATTTGCAAATCGTGTATTATTTTCATATGAGAGCACAGTCACGTGATGTGTTATTCCTTACATCTTACACTGATGTCTTTCTTTTGACCTGCTCAACACACGAGGGATTTAAATCACACTAACCGTGACCAGGATAACGCATTCACTGAAGACGAATGACTAAACGGTAAACGTGCGGCATAAGAGCCGTGGCCGGTACGCTCCCATGATAATGAACACGGCCTTTCTTTGTCATGCAAGATTTATATCTGACCGATACTCCCATGCACGCCTCTGGTGAGATCTAGAATAAGATTTCTTTCTTTGAACAATAGGGACTCTCACTTGAAGATGGATATTTGTTGGCCGCCTCACTAATCCAAAAGGAAGGAATAAACTATGCAGGACGTTAACGCATGACGTTTTCGCCTAACGCATGCTGGGTACTGTAGTGACTAAACACTCTGTGCTACTCTGTGGAACAGGATGAACTGCAGATTAAGGGCTAATTTTATGCCAGAATCCCGCTCTAAGTGATCACAGTAATCTGTATTATAGTCCCGTATTGCCCAGTTCTAGTGAAACACGATGACGATCTTTCTGTGAACCTGTCCCTGTTGGATCGAGTCAACAGCAGCCTTGATCGAAATCCTGTGCGGTTTTGTTCGTCTGCTCTGAACGACGTGGAACTGCTTTTTTTAAATGAACAATACGTTTCTTACGTCCATCACAGGGAACCGTGAACGCACACACGTTTACACCTCCGTGCTTGTTTTTTTTTTTTTTTTTTTTGGGAGGAAATCGGAGAACCCAGAGGAAACCCACGGTAAGATGCGGAGAACGTGAGAAACCCGAGTTAAAGCTGTGAAAAATTAAACGTGTGTGAAGTAAGGAATAACATGGAACAGACCGGACAAGTCATACGGAAAATAATGCAGGGTGGAGGGGTGTGATGCGACATGACCTGCAGCATTATGTTCTTGTAGGACCACAAATGTTCTGGAGTGTTCTCACAGCGATTGGCCAATGATTAGTGTTCACTTCATTCGTGACCGATACGTTACACATTTTAATGATTTATAGTTGGATGTTGTGGAACGTCCGAGAGACTAGTTAGTTCCTGTTCTCGCCTTCATTATAGCGATTACCTCTCTCTCTCTCTTTCTCTCTCTCTCTCTCTCTCTCTCTCTCTCAGAAAACACAGCCGGTCATTTTACTGCGAAACCAGAAAGCGTAAACTCCTCTGTCTTGAACACCGTCCTGTGTCGGGAAACTTTACGAAGCACCGTGACTGTTACAACACGCTTACAACCTAGACTCCTTCCGTAAACGTTAAATAAATGTCCCCTAACAAAAATGTCAATTTGATAAGAGTGTACCAACTTTATTAATAGGCACGGTTTCAAAGAGGATCGAAGGTCCTCTTGTCCAAATATGTAAAAAAAAATAAAAAAAAAATCTAACAATTTCCACAGGGTGCACTTATTTTTTCACACGACCGTATGTCTGAGTGGCAAAAGTATGTGAATCTTTGCGTTCGGTATCTCATTGGTTCCCCTTGTGCAGCAATAACCGCAACTAAATGTTTCTGGTAACTGTTAATCAGTCCTTCGCGTCGGCTTGGAGGAATTTTGGAGAAATTTTAAGAAACGGTCGTTTTTTTTTTCTTTCGTCCCTACGATGGAACTCGACCTGCACCAGAACCGTTTGGTTACCAACATTCTTCGAAATATCTTCCTTCGTGTCCCGCACAACAAAGAAATGCCTACAGATTTGGACCGACACCGGGGTGAGTAAACGATGACCCAAGTTTCATCTTTGGGGTGAACTAGCCCTTTAATAAACGGTCTTGAAACCGGCACGCGAGTCTTGAAACTACAATTCCCATGATTCCCTTCGCTCTTGCGGAAGTCCGGGTCAGCTGACGTCTGTGCGGCTCAGTGTTTTAACACACAAATAAATGCCTTGGTAGTTTTGTACCTTCAGCGAACTTTCTTTACAACACAAATAATAATAATAATAATAATGTTACGGCCCAAAGCGTTAACTCAGGTCCTCAGTCAGGCGAACACAAACGGCGTCCAGAGCACTCTGTGAGTATTCCTGCAGTTCACCTAGCTTACACGGTGTAAACCTCTGTCTGCTAGCTGGAGAACGAGCTAACCTGCCGTTTCATTGAGACAGAAATGATTCATATATTTTTGTTTTGATGCTGTAATGATTCATTACTTAACCCTCGGATGGATCCAGCACGTGCATGGGTGATGTTTTTGTTTGTGTTTGTGTTATAAGGGAGCTCGTGAGGTTGTTGTTGTTGTTGTTGTTGTTGTTGTTTTTAACTCATGACTGAAGAGGATGTTTGTGGACTTGGACTTTTAGATTACTGAATAATGAAGGCTCTCTGCTGGCTTATTCGGGTTACGGGGACACGGACGCTCGGGTTACAGCCGCCATCGCCAGCAACATCTGGGCTGCTTATGACAAAAACGGACATCAGGCTTTTAACGAGGACAAACTGAAGTTTATTCTGATGGACTGCATGGTAAGAGTGAGCAGTTGTACATGGTGAGCAAAATCATGCCGGTACAGGTCTACATGTTCGTATCAAACCTCAGAATTTGGGAACAAAATGTGATCCTGGTCCCGAAATCAGACAGTTCTAGATCGGACACAGACGAGGTGATGTTTCCAGACAGCATCGGATTCCTGTTCTGCTGTTTTTAACCCGTCCGACCCCAGGAGTCTGCGTGCTCCGAGGGTTTATTCGAGTGACCGTAGTGAGTTCAAGCCAGGCTGCTCTTCTCAGACCTCGGGTTCTGCGCAGAGAACCACCGCTCGTCTGATGTTTTTTGTTTTTCGCACCGTTCTCGGGGTAAACTCTAGACGCCGTTGTGAGGTCAAATCCCAGAAGTTTCGGAAATCGGTCCGTACAAGATTGCTCCGAGTTTGTTTGTTTGTTTTGGGTTTTTTTAAAATTTTTTTGACTAAATCGGACAAGTTCTAGATCGGACGTAGACCAGGTGACGTTTTCCCACAGCGTCAGATTCCTGTTCTCGACTGACACCTCATGCGTTCTGCTGTTTTAACCCGTCCGCCTCAGGAGTCCGCGTGCTCCGAGATGCTTTTCTGCTCACCACGGTTATAAAGAGTGCTTATTGAGTGGTGGTTGGATGTTTTTTGTTTTTCGCACCAGAATTTTATTCGTGTAGCGCTTTTAACAACGGACGTTGTCCCGGAGCAGCTTTACAGAAACATATAAACACAGGATGGAGATTTTAAGTGTGTGAATTTATCCCTATTGAGCGAGCCGGTGGTGAGGGAAAAACTCTCTGAGATGTTATGAGGAAGAAACCTCGAGAGGAACCGGACTCAGAAGGGAACCCGTCCTCATCTGGGGAACGACGGATCGTGTGAACGTAAAGCACCAAAGTTTTCTTATGGTTTTCATATGTAGTCTGTTTTGTTGAACGAGTCCACTGTTCACTAAAGTAGGACTTGAGTGCAAAATTGTATGTAATAATTGCAGTCCTGAAGCCATCACAGCAACCGTAGTCCCAGCAACCACGGCGAGAACGTCCAGGAAGTCCCGTATGAGATTTCCCAGAGTTTTGGTTTCTTCTACAGCCAAAAACGCTTGCTTTTTGCTGTGGCTTTAAAAAAAAAATCTGCGCTGTAAGTCACGCGGTTTTTTTTTTTTGTTTGCTCTTCATTTTACTACCCGTATTGGCGAAATTGCAGTCGCGTGAAATAGTTTCGCACGGCCTTCCGCGGTGATGATTATCGGTAAATAAGCCCTTTTAGCTGTACTTGTGTTCGATGCACGTGAATCGCACATGACGTCACGCCACACGACGCGTCTCGGCCCAGATCTGCGCGAAATCCTTGGCGGGTTTGAAAAACTGTGGCGTCTGCTTGATTTTTGCGTTCGTTTCGGCGATCGCGAAGTCCTGGAGGGACTGTGATTTCACTCGGAGCAGCCCCATCAACCATGCAGCGGTCGTTCTGATGTTTGACATGAACGTTAACTGACGCTCTGGACCTGTATCTGCATGATTGTATGCATTGGATTGAGTGGAATACAGCATGAGCGTACAGGTGTTCCTAATAAAGCGGATGCTAAGTTTATCTTAATTAAGCACACCTGTATAGGATGAAAAATCTTCTAACTGCATGCAGAGCTTTCTCTAAAAGCCAGGCTCTGTTCCTTCTCTCTCTCTCTCTCTGTGTCTCTCTCGCTCATTTACGGCAAACCCATAATCATCTTCACTGACTCGCACTTAGTGAACCAGGCAATGCGAAATGCACAGCGATCAAATGTAAATCGGTGTGTATATAAATAATATATTTGGTCTCCTGCCACTGAGGATACAAATGTGGCGTTGCTGTTGTAGCGTAATAGCAAAAGCGGTTGTGATTACAGGAAGGCAGAGTGGCCATCACCCGGGTCGCAAACTTACTGCTGTGCATGTACGCCAAGGAGACCGTGGGCTTCGGGATGCTGAAAGCCAAGGTAAGACGTGGAACGTGCACGTTGCACACGCTTTGTTCTTTTTAAAATGACATTAGAAACCATTTCAGCGTGTCTTTTTTTTTTAATCTGTAGGCGGAGGCCCTGGTGGAGTACCTTCAGGAACCACTGACGCAAGTGGCAGCCTCGTAGATACATCCATCTGAAATTTGGCCTTTATTTTTTTGTTAAAACCCTATGATTTCATGCTTTATTTATTTGCTTAGTCGATCCTTCTAATCTTCATAACAGGCTAAAATTATGCCGTTCTTATACAACTTCTTATTAATCAGAATCTAATTGAACTTTGTTTTTGTTTTTGTTGTTTTTTTCCCCCCCTCAGCATCTTTTAATTGTTGCATCTAACCAATTAACTTATAAATAAGCCAATATTTGTTTGAAAAAAATAATAATAATAAACGTGCTTTTTTTTTTTTTTGTAGATTATTGTCGTAGTGGTTTTATTTCATTATCGTTAACCGAGTGATCCCATGTTAAAATCGCTTTTTTTTTTTTGTTTTTTTTTTGACGTCATTCCTGGAATCCATCTGGATAAAACTAACTCGCTGATCAAAGTGCATCTCGGTCTTAAGAAACTTGTAATGATTGCGTTATAGCTCCAACGATCGAAGCTGATTCTTAGCTGGAAATCACTTTTTATCCTTTTTATGGCTAAACAAATGTATTAACTCATGACTCTGATATGAATAAATAAATAAATAAATAAAGTACGGTGTGAAATCCACATGACGTGGACTGTAGATACGGTGGGAATATCTCATAAATCTGCCACGTTCACACGGCGGGAGGAAATAAATCCGTCCAGGAAGTATGAGTAACCTTCTGGAAACTTCTAAATTTGGGCTACTAATCCATGTTTAACACATTTCGTAGAGAAAAAAAAATCAGCTAAAACGGGAGGAACGTACATATTTACACGTTTACATAGACGTGTTATCAAGGTAACTTTGAAACCCTAAGAATACCGTCCATTTTAATTTATTTACTATAAAACTTTACTGTCCGTGCATTTGATGGGAGGTGGAACGTACTCTGCAGAATAATGACTCTAGGTCAAGTCAAGGCTGTGCATCGTTTTTTTATCATGTTCGTCGGTTACTAACAGCGTTGCTCCCTGTACAATCAGAAATACGGGTAAGTAAGGATCACTGTTTACACCCTAGAAGAGTTCTATGTGCTTGTGTATTTATTCGAACGTTTTTGCGAAGGAGATTTTTGTTGGAACTCTGATCAGATTCGATGTTTTTCAGGGCTTTTATATTGGTCATAACATCAGTCGTTAAAATCTGAACGTGGTTGGTTGGTTGGTGGTGATTTTAACTCACTCACACTTAACCAGTCTCGAACAATGAGTCGAATTTGTACAATGTGTATCGTTTGAATATTTCAGTAAGCTGCATGAAGCAATCACTGACCGGCGCGTGGTTTGTTTCAGACGTTTACGGCGCCAGTTTCGCAGTCCTGACGAGTCACTAATCAATACGAAGAAAGACAAATCCGATGTTTACCGGTCAAATAAGGTCTCGTTCGTATGAAAAAGGAAGTAACCTTGTATGTTTTTCGTAACTGCATTGTTTCACAGTTACGAGGTTCCTTTAATGTGGTTTTTTGATACCGTTTCCTCGTGTGTCGTCATATACGGAACTGTCGTAATGCTGTTGTCCTGGACACGACTGTCCTGTTTGTGTAACTAGCACTAGTCCTTTTAGCACTATTGTGTACCGGGTTAATACCAGTAACACGAATACGAAATATGAAACACCGAAAAGATCTTAAAACCATGCTTCTCAAAGTACGGCCTGTGACACGGAAGCAAGGTGTCCGCAATTTTTAAAAAAAATTATTATTAATTTAAATTTGATGCTATAGTGGAAATCACTACCAACTACTTACAACGCTGGTGTAGTTATTTACTCATTATTATTATTATTATTATTATTATTATTATTATTATTGAATTAAATGGGTATAAATGTAAAGTAAAGCTCAGCAACTTAAATCTACCTGTAGTTTTAATAAAACGCTGTTGATATACAAAACGTCTCGCCTCTAGACGCGGACGCACTGTTCGCGTTCTCTGGCTGGATAGTGCCGAAGTGAAAACATAAATAAATATAACAGTACCCATGTGCTTGACATGCCATATATTTGACTCATTGGATTATGTTAATAAACTATGAAAATGTTTTTCATTTGATTAATTTTTTTTTTTTAACATTGGAAAGGATTAACTTCCTGGATGTAAAAAGTTCTCCATGGATCTACTTTAACACAATAACAGGTGCCATTTAGACTGTGTGCACTAGGAGAGAGGCTACATCTCAAAGAACCCAATCAGGCTTGGTGTAATATCTTTGTATACATATAATATATTTTTTCCCCCCCACACACACTATTTAATAAGGAAGTGCACATGTTTGTATATAAGCAAGCTCTTCTTGAGCGGAAGGCAGTGCATTCCTGCTGTATATATAGCCAGCTCATGGATTGGCTCTTCCTGAAAAGTGGGCGGTTCTAGTATCAGTCTGTCTCGTCATTGGTCGAGCAGGTGCAGCAGCAGGGGCAGTTTCATATGACAGCACCTGTGCTCACTGTACTCGTTCAACCTGTTTTACTATTCGGTCACACCCCATCTCCAACCACCAGAGTTGTACTTATCAGAGGAAATGCCAAGCCAAACATCACGGCTACTTCCTCGTCCTCGCAGGTGAAACTTCACACCTAAACACACGGAGAGAGCCGGAGCGTTCCTAGTCGGGTTCTTTTGTTTCATTCTCGCCTTCACATCTGGCAGTGTTGAGTGAGTGCTTTGTCATCTCTGTTTTTGTCTTCGTTCCTGACGCCTCGGGATCCTGACTTATGCACTTTATCCAGATTGAGACAGAGGAACTAATGTGAAGGCTGAGAATGGGATCAGACGAGGCCTACAACTTTGTATTTAAAGGTGTGTCATCTTTTTTTCTTTTTTTTTGTAATCATTATTAAAATCACATTTTTTCCTGGTAGTTCAGAACGTACACACACACACACAGTGTTTCGTTGGCTTAGGAACTGAAGGCTGTCTGTAGTGCGGCTGTGAGGAAAAACACAGCATGTTGATATCTGACAGCAAATGAGATCACTCTTCAAAAAGTTACGGTTATTAAGCAACGTAAGGATTCGGCTCGCCAAGCGAACGGCGTCTCGATCACGTGCTGTTATGTTTGACATGAGGGATCCACCGTGAGGGATCAGGATAATCGTTACGGTCATGTTGTGCTTAACAGACACGTATTTAGGAGTAAACTACAATCAGAACAACGCTACAGCTCACAAACGGAACGTAATTGCCACGTCTAATATCCTTCCAAATGATAATGTTACGCCTGTCTCATGATATTTGTGTCAGCCATTGTCCTGTCGTCTTAAATGAGCACTGAAATGCTTTGTGCACGTTGTAAGTGCAACGATTCGTTCTGGAGGGACCTTGGCTAAAGTGGCGACTGGAAAGAAACGCACGTCTAGTTAACAGTTTTATCTGAACAGCTACATTTTTGTGCACTGGCATGCAAGATATGCAGCCGATCCTTCAGGAAGCCAGAGTAAGTAAGGTATTTTTGTCCAGCACAGGAGTTTATTATTATTATTATTATTATTATTATTATTATTAATATAATATATATTTTTCACTAGAATCCACACATAAGCCTTGCAAAATGCTTCAAGGTCACAAATCTGATTTGCCATGGCAACCGGTGTGTTTGCACACGACAGATTACTGAATAAGGGAGTGTTTTTGACTTCCATCTTACTTTGTAAAGCTTTCGCAATAATCTGGCGATGGGATATTTGGATCCCTGTAATAGAGGAATGTGTTGGAAAATATTTCCTCATTTCTATTTTGTTAGGAATTGGGTTGTACATGAATCACTGACTGTTTCATGGGTGTGATGCTCTCAGGGATGAAACCTTCAGATATATCTGGCTTGCCTAGACATACCGGAAACATCCCAAATTGTTACAGGGAGTGTATAATAATGGGTATTTCAAATGGTTCGCTCTGAAATGACTCATAACATCTTCAAGCCACCATAAGATCAGACCGGGCCCAGTCCAATCCAAGCTAAACCCATTTTCTGACCACAGTTGCTAAATAGTACACGTCTGAACCTGTAGCTGCTCCCAACATCATGGCTTTATAATCACCTCTGTGTTTATTTCCCCAGTGGTTCTCATAGGGGAATCGGGCGTAGGCAAGAGCAACTTGCTTTCACGCTTTACTAAGAACGAGTTCAACCATGACAGCAGGACCACTATTGGTGTGGAGTTCAGTACGAGGACTACGGATCTGAACGGCCTCACTATTAAAGCCCAGATTTGGGACACAGCCGGATTGGAGCGGTATCGTGCCATCACCTCGGCGTAAGTCATCAGGGTTGTTGTCCACTTGTCCTACAATGGAAAACCACTGCAGTATTCAATATTCCACAGAGTGAACAGTCATCAGAAGGGCATATCGTGCTCAGGAATAGTAGTTCCTCAAAAAAATCTCAATACACATGTCATGCGTCAAAGTCCAGTCCTACTTTCAGATTTTCACCACATAAGTTAGTCTTTATGCTCGCACAACACCTACTAATCTGGGAAGGTGAAGGCTAAGGCAGGGGTTACACTTTAACTTTTGCACAAAATGGCTGCTGGACATGTCCTTGATTCAATATGCGCATCGATTGTGCATGTTTAAAAAAAAAAACCCACTTCTGTAACACGTACCAACGTAAACAACAGGGCAGGATGTGAAGCGATACACTGTGCGACACAATCAATATGTGATAGCCATAAATACTACCCACGTTGTCGTGATGAAATTGGTTTAATGGCCTGATCCACCATCTCCGTTGGCAACACTGCCGCTCTAGCTGCTCTTTTCTCGAGATACGCATTATCATAGCCTCCTCAACTCTCACCATCTTCAGTGTTGTTATGCAAAATGAGATCACATGGTCAAAAAACGGTAGAACGTGCTTTTAATCCTCCAACGTTCTAAAAGGTACACCATATGTCTTGCAATACTAATATGTCATGTTTAACCCTTGTCTTGCCAAACACCTTCTTAGTTCTTACGAGACATGTGAAGAGAAATATTTCACCGCACTCCTGTCCAACTTGCAATCTAACGAGAGAATGAAAGCTTAGGCCGCTGTGATTCTTGGGAGTCCTTGTTTCCCTTTCTTGGGAAACTTGACGCCCAATCGGATAATATCTGCCAAATATAGAGGTTCTGCTTGGTTCGGAAGACTGAGGAACCACCAAACAAATTTAGATCCTAACTGAAGACCTTTCAAGTCAAAAGCTGCAAACTGTTAGTGTTTCCCAAACTGATCTAATAGAACTGCCAGATGGTCGATCATTTTGCTCTCTCTGAGCTCCCACTACATCTAAAACAAGCAATCAATAAAACTAACTACCTGGTACAGGGTGCTTACAGATGCTCATGATTGTCTAGGGTTGCTCTGATTGGTAGGGAAGAGATGAATGCCATCCTCTACCCAGAGAGCAGGACAATTATTCTCTCTTTATTGCACCACTCGAGTTCCCATTTTTCATTCTCTTGATGACTTGAAACCCAATTAGAAAACATCTGCCATTATACATTATGTCTAAGCAACAACTAAATCCAAAAAACGAATTCTTTGGGTGACCTTCATTTTGGAGAACCGTCGTATACACGGAGATCATTTTAATTAGAAATTCCAATTTTCCAATGTTTCTCAAACTGGTCCTTGGAGACTCTCGGATGGTCCACATCATTGCGCTGTCCTAGTTGGCAACAGACTTAAAGCAAGCAATCGCGAACACAGAATATCTGGTGTAGGTGTGAGACAGAGCAACAATATGACTATTCAGAGAACCACCAAGGACCAGTTTGGGAAACACTACACTAACCCGTTTCCTGATTTTCTGCTGTTCCTTTGCTGTAGTTATTATCGGGGTGCTGTTGGAGCGCTGCTCGTTTATGACATTTCAAAGCAATTGACCTACCAGAGTGCCGAGCGCTGGCTGAAGGAACTTTACGACCACGCCGACCCCCAGATTGTGGTCATGCTGGTCGGCAACAAGTCGGACCTGGAATCGGTACGAGCTGTGTCAACCGAGGATGCGAAAGATTTCGCAGGTGTTTATCTAAAATGTACTTTCCTGATATACAACCTGTTTAACTTGCTATACGCTTGTTATAACAGACACTCTATGAAGATTTGGTATGTCTTTATTTATTTATTTATTTATTTATTTATTTATTTATTACCAGAAAAGAACGGCTTGCTGTTCATGGAAACCTCAGCGTTGGAATCAACCAACGTCGAGGCCGCTTTCAACAACGTCCTCACGGGTATTGTATACTGTCAATACTACAGCTCGTATTTCTGTTCATTTTCCATCCTTGGAATTTAGGCAGCAGACCTAATGGTGGCTGCCGACAGTTAAATTGGGAAGCTAATTCATCAACTGTCTTGCAGAAATCCACAAGAACGTAAGCAGTAAAGGGGCGACCCGTGGCTCGGTCGGCGCCGTGTCGCTGTCCAATCCCAACGCCGCACCCACTGAAGCTCAGGATGAGAAGAAGCCCTGCTGTAAAAACTTATAAGAATGAAGACGTGGAGGGATAAACAGAGGAGACAAGAGGACCACATTGTGTCTGGAGGAACACGGTGCTGTCTGTCCAATGATGACTCCGATTGAACCACAGTTTGCTGACTGACGTGGCCATATGTATTTCTTTGTGGGGTGTCACTACTGTGTTACTATCACGAGAGAGTATTCTTGTGCATGTTTTTTAGGCTGAAATTGCTTTCTTAGATGTTTCTCCTGTCTTTTCTTACATGCACACTAGCAATTATTATTATTGTTTTTTTTTTTTTAGCAATTCTTACTTTTATGAAAACGATGTTATTTATAAAATAATGTCACCATGTAGCAGCTGTGTCTTAACTGTCTTAAGTCATCCTTTAGGATTAATTTTGAATGACTGTTTGATATCAATGTGACGTATTGAAAATATTATTGTACACTAAAAGTCGTTAAACAACAGTTAAAACTACACACTACATTTCCCGACTTTCAAACTTCACCCAGTTTTTATTATATATTATATTATTATAATAAGGACACGAGTTTTCTTTTAATACTGATATATCAATCAAATACGATGTAGTGGATTGTAAGCGATAATGATGAATAAATTGATTACGTATGCCTATGAAACACTAGAGTCCTCTTTTCCTGATATTTGAATCACATCGAAACATTCCTTACTGGTTTAAAAAATATTTCATGGTCATCATGATCTAAAATTACACCCAGACTTTTCCATACACAATAAGCCTTGAATTGGTGGAGCTGTATAAAGGATATGTGTGACACTTGTTTAGGCTATTTTTATGTAGCTTCATTTTAATAATTCATTGGTGTTCGAAATAGAAATTACACTAGGATATATAATTATGCAATTACGAATGATATAATCTGTTTTTATATTTGGATATTACTTGATACTTGGTACCTGACTTACTTTTAAAGTATTCATCTTAACACTATATGGCCAAAAGTATGCGTACACCTGACCTTCACATTCCAGATTTATTCCCCCTTCTGCTGTTATAATACGCTCCACTCTTCTGGGAAGGCTTTCCACTAGATTTCGGGGCGTGGCCGTGGGGATTCGTGTTCGTTCACGAATGAACGAGAGCGCTAGTGAGGTCGAGGTCAGGCGCTGATGTTGATGTGAGGAGACTCTAGTTCCAGTTCATCCCGAAGGTGTTCAGTAGGGTTGAGGACAGGGATCTGTACAGGACACTCGAGTTCTTCTACCTTCTTCCAGTCTTCACACATCACGTCTTCATGGAGCTGGCTTTGTGCACAGGAGCATTGTCGTGCTGGAACAGGTTTGGGTTCCTCTTAGTTCCAGTGAAGGGAAATCGTAACGCTCCAGCATTATACAAAGACATTCTGTACAATTACGTGCTTCTGACTTTGTTGCAACCGTTTTAGGGAAGAACCACATATGGCATACTCGAGTGAGGTATCCAAGTGTGGACTTGCCGGGTTAAAATGAAATAATATAAAATAATTTTGACATGACTCATAATTAAAGAGATCTTCTACTGATCTGTTGTACCGAATCATTGCCATGCCCAGACTTACGTTCCTCGTTCTTGCACCGTTTACATACCTTTTACTATTTTTTTAAATTATTTTTTTTACTGATTATTGATTGAAAAAACAAAACAAAAACGATCCCAGGGTTGAAGCATATTCTAAAATCAGCTTTACTGCGTCTGTCATTCTTTCAGGAAATAAACACATGGCAATTTCTGTGTAATTAAATGTAAACTGGATAATGTTTATTACATTGGATTCATCCGTATGAGTTATTATGCAGTTACACAACAAAGATGCTATAGTAGTGTAGTTACAAATGTAGTTATTAAGCTTCATAAAAAAAAAAAAAAAAAACCAACAACAGATCAGTCTGATTAAAAAAAAAAAACCCCTTTGATGGATGGTAAGAACATCTAATCCGGAAGTACTGCACTAAAATTTCACAAGATTTTTTTTTTCCTTGATTGAGTGAGATAAGGTATTTCTTTAAGTCCCCCCCTTTTTTTTTTCCTTCTTACCTCCTACGTGGCATTTCCTGTGTTACACAGCGCTGCACCTGTGTAGTTACCTGAGAGGATGACGTGTGCACCTGTTGATTCCAGTGCGCTCCTTCATTGGCGAACGTATTATGATTGACAGCCGTATGAGCCAATCAGATCCGAGCTAGTGTCAGGCGTTCGACGGGGCGGAAGCAGCTCTGAGTGTGTATGGAAAGGAGCCGCTCGAAGCACGAGCGCAGAAACCTTGGTGACGCAGGGAAACAAGTTACTCAGTAACGCTTTGATTTTTCAAGAAATTGATTAATATTATTAGTAGAATATATAGATATATATATATTTAAAAAAAAAACCCGCTTCGTGACACCGTAAACTCAGTTTGTGAGAGATCATCAAGTTTTGACATGCGCTTTGACTACCTCGTATCTTCATGTCAAGTTGCTTTGACGTTAGCTTAGCTTAGCTAGCTACAAGTAGCGTCAACTCTTTTACTACTTTACACACTATTTATTTATTATTTTTTTTGGTCAGTTACCTGTCTGTACGAACCGCTCCGAAGCCATGACGGGTAGAGAAGAGGAATATGACTATCTTTTCAAAGGTAAGAAGCCTTGCAAACTTTCTCATAAGATGGCTTTATCTGTCTGGTTTTTAACTTGAGGCTGTATTCCAAATTGCGTCTAGTACCCTGTTTATGCGCACTCTATAGTGTATAGAATAATGGCTCGTGCAGCCTATGTAGTGCACTCGGTTATACTTGCAGCCGCCATTTGGGTTGAAAGGAGAAAATAACATCACAAACCCTCATTTTATGTAGTGTCAATTACACAAGTGTTGTCGCTAATAACATTTAACACAATGTTTATTACTTCTCTCTCTCTCTCTCTCTCTCTCTCTCTCCCTCTCTCTCTCCCGCTCTCTTTTTAACGAGCAAACTTAATGACTTATAGTCTGTCTGGTATTTAAAAACAAGATAAAGCCTAGGGGTCCTAATGAGCATACTACAATACTAAATAGTAGACTAATCTACTCATACATACACACACACACATACATATGTGTATATGTATGTGTGTGTGTGTATATATATATATATATATATATATATATATATATATATATATATATTTATTTATTTAAATATTTTACTAAAACAGTACTGATTAATTACTACTTAGTAAAATAGTATGTTGTTTTAGTATGGTGCGATAGTCAGACTGGTGGACTATGATGTAGGTGGCTGTGTAGAAAGAGTGAGAGATGTTACACAATTCTGTGCTGAAATGAGTCAGTTATTTCCAAATATTCGTGTTCCAAAGCCATCTGTTTATTACCTAATTGCACACTTCGACAAAAGCCGGACCGCATTCACATTAAAGCTTCTGTAGCAACACCCCGAGCTGAGAATACATCCGTTTCCTTTTCACATGTAGCCGAAAAAGTCTCCGAGCGTTTCTGAAAGTTCTTCCAGGTGTCCGTCATGGTGGCGTTACACCGAAAAGTAATACAAAGGTGTCTTTTAATGTAAAACGAGCGCTCGCAGCTTTCCAGTCGAACCGGAAAGACCTGCACACACGTCCCATGCAGCATTCGTTTTGTTTAGTGGATGGATACGGTTGCAAATCAAAATGATTCAACCTCCCCCCCCCTCCCCCGTTGCAAATCAGGTTTATCGTCCAAAAATGTACCGAGTTTTTATTTATTTATTTTTACAGTGGACCTGAATTGTAATGGGGGGGGGGGGGGGGTCAGTTTGATTGCGTTGATCTCTGGCCCTAAATAGAAATCTCAGTGCAGTGGTATCGCACATGACGAGTTGTCGAATTGAGGATTTTGCGAGACAGTCCTGTGTAGGTGTATCAGCCATACCTTGAATGTTCTCTTTTAAAACGAAGAGCCCAACCTCAGCTGCACCTCTTACTGTTTTGATCCTGAGTCAGTCAGTACTAATGAATCACTGCTCGGTCCTCCGTATGCTGCCTTTTCCTGCCAAACAGCTTGTTGACTGAGTTTGTTTTTTTTTTTTGTTTTTTTTTAGTCAAAGCAGATTGTTTCAGTCATTATTTGCATGTCTGAGTCAGTAGTGAGTTTTGGGGTGTCGGATGTTTTCCTTGTAGTCTCCCTTGTAGTTATGCAATCAGATAATGGTTTGTTTTTTAAAGAAAAACACACACACATATACACAATAAACATGTAAGAAAGTTCTTTTAAAGATTTGCATCATTTTTAAAACGGGAAATCTTTGTGATCCCTCAAAGCGTATGTGATTTTATATATATATTTATATTTGCACCTTACATTTCCTGAAATTCAGGAAACACCAAAGCCATGGTATGCGTTTCATAACAGATATGTAGGTGAGCTTGAAAAGGGAGTTGTGTAGTGCCTTGGTTTAAAACCAAAAAAGAATGAAGCCGTGTTGAAATCCTGCCGTCTTTATGATCAAAGAAAGCTTCCCCGATTTGTTCTTTCCGCCTTGCTGACCTCTGGCCTCTTAAATCCTCCGCAGTGGTGCTAATCGGAGACTCCGGAGTCGGGAAGAGCAACCTGCTGTCCCGCTTCACGCGGAACGAGTTCAACCTGGAGAGCAAGAGCACCATCGGTGTGGAGTTCGCCACTCGCAGCATTCACGTAGAGGGCAAGACGATCAAAGCCCAGATCTGGGACACCGCAGGCCAGGAGCGGTACCGTGCCATCACCTCAGCGTGAGTGTTAAACCTGCACCACTCTCAGCTCCTACGTACACCCGTGCGTACATGCATTTTTTGGGTTTTTTTTTTTTTTTTTTGCGCTTATACATCGCAGTCATTCAAGTAATTTTTATTTCAAAATCATTTAATTTCTCTCCATACCATTTTCTATTATAAATCTTAGTCGTGTGCGTCGAGCGTTAAACACGAAGCATAAGAAAATAACGAAACCACGCGCAGAGTTAAATGTAAAGCGACAGTGTGTACGGTGTCGTGTCTGTATTCACGGGGACTTTGCATGTTCATGGAGGACGTGTAAAAGAGTGTAAACGTTGAAATGAAAGGAGTCTCCAGTGTCGAGCTGTGTTTTTGTCGACCAGAGATGTAACTATAAATGGATAGAAAATAGAATTGTACTGGTTGGCCTATTGCCGTGAGTACAATTAAGAGGAATCGAACGCTTCAGGATGTGCTGTTGTAGGAATGTCTTATTGCTTATTTAATAACCGAACCGTGCAGCGTTAATGTGAAGGTATTTTTGGAACAGGATCACGATCTAAAATTAGCGTTTGCACAGTGACATGCTGAAGAATAGCACTCGAACCGGTATCACTAGCATTCGTTCATAGTTCGCTCGAAGCGTATGGCTGCGAAGGTGACGTCATGGTAACCAGCAGCGCTAGTTTGAATACGTCGTTGGCCTCATTTGTTTGAGCTACACTTAGGGCTGCACTATAAGGGTTAAAAACAGTAGTAGCGATTGATTTATACATTTTTTTTTTTCTAGTTTGTCCAGTTTAAGAGTTTCAATCAGCAGAGAAAGAACGGTTTGTAAGTCAAAGTTTTATTCAGCGTCGGTGAAATGAATGAATGAGTGAAGAAATAAAAAGGCAGAGCGCTGCGACGTTTGTGTTTGCAGGTACTACCGCGGCGCAGTCGGCGCTCTTCTGGTGTACGACATCGCCAAGCACTTGACGTATGAAAACGCCGAGCGCTGGCTGAAAGAGCTGCAGGACCACGCCGACAGCAACATCGTCATCATGCTGGTGGGCAACAAGAGCGACCTGCGCCACCTACGGGCCGTGCCTACGGACGAGGCCAAGGCTTTCTCAGGTCAGTCCACACGGTTTCTGCTCACGAGTAGACCTCTAACGCAGTGAGGGTTTATGGAACCGACGCTGATGACCGATGCGTGTGGAAGTGGGTTCTCACCTCAGCCGGTGTTTTCCACGGTGTGCTTCGCTTCCAGTTTTGTAGGGTCAGCTCTGTTGATTAGCTGCTTATTCATTCAGCAGGAAGTTCACTGTATCTGTACACTAATATATAACTGTACTGTATATATATCTATATCACTGTATTTGTATTGTATGTTCAAATTTATTAATGGAAAAGGAGGAAATAGCGATAGCCAGGTGTTAAATAGACAACGCGACAGTTTCGTATATATTTACTGTTCTCACTAAATTACTCCAGACTAATTATTCCCTGGGTATCTCTTCATCTGAGAGAACAACAGCTTTTTGTAAACACATTTTTGTTCACAGCGGCTGCATGCTGAAAGCATAAAGGAACATTAAAGCAGTTCAGCACCACACACACACACACACACACACACACACACACACACACACACACACACACGCACGCACACACACGCACGCACACGTGCACCAATTTTATATCCAACAGCTCAACGTTTTAAGGCAGATACATCACTTGTGCTTGTAGGTGTTCTGGATCATGATTTATAAAGGTGGTGGTGGTGGTGTTTTTTTTAAACAGACACATTTCTTTTAGTGTCCATCGCCTGGTGATAACTCCATGACTTCAGTCTGCTGTGTGATTTCTATCTTTCAGAGAAACACGGGCTTTCCTTCCTCGAGACTTCTGCTTTGGACTCCTCTAACGTAGAGCTCGCCTTCCAGACCATTCTCACAGGTAAGGCGGATCGTACCAGGCATCAAGCGAAAAGGGCAAAGGCGCACAACTCCAGGTCAGGGGCTCAGTGGATTCAAGCTTCCACTAAATGTCTCAGAGTATAAGCTGCTTTCACACTTTTTTTTTTAAAACAGAAATAGCACTATCCAGAGCACCTTATGTGATTATGTGGAGAAAAAAAAAGCAGCTCACGTGACATAAGTATAACAATGCTCTTACCAGTCCTAGTTAGTATCTTCTAACTAACTAGCCTCGCTCGCTTTCTAGAATAGATGTATAATTATCCGTAATGCAGATTGCTGTAACGCTGGTGACGAGGAGGTCGTTTTGCCTTCGCGGCAGCTTTAGGGGCAGGAAATCAAGACCATTTGAGCTGCTCATGCGACTCGACTGTACGTACAGTTGTGCCACAGTTTACACATCATGTCCCGGTGATTTGTCTCAAGAATTAGACACGTTGGTGTTTTTTTTAGGTACGCTGCAAATTCGGAATAGCGCCAATGAAATATTTCTTCAATGCTGCATGTCATAAATATCCTCGTTTTTTTTCCTTTCTTTCTTTTTTTCCTCACTTGCCCCCCAGGCGACCCCCAGTCCCAGCCCCAGTGTCCTGATCATTAGAGTTACATGTAAATCGTGTGAAACACGATGTGTGAAAGCAGCCTTAAAATACCAGATAATTACCAGCAGTGGTGATTGGTTTACTAGTCAGTCAGTAAGTCAGGTGGATAGTGGACCTTTCTGTCCTTTAACCAAAAAAACAAAACAATCCCAAAATGTTTATTTATATACACACATACACTACCGGTCAAAAGTAGACACACTCACTCTTTATTTTATTTTAAAATCATGAAAACTCTGGAGTAACACAAATGGAACTATGGGAATTATGTTGTGATAAAAAAAAAAAAATAATAATTGAATATTTTAGCATCTTTAAAGTAGACGCTCTTTTCGCCGAGAATTTCAGAGATGTATTCTTGGCCGATTTCTTGAGGAATCTCCCTGAGATGCTTTTTAAACAGTATTAAAGCAGTTCACACCTACGCCGGACTCTTAACGGCTGCTTTTCGGAATATTTCTCTCGGAGTCGCGTGTTTAAACCAATATTTATTTGTAAATAAAATGTTAGTTTTCTAATGAAAGAAATGAAAACATCGGCACGATTATATTTTTGTGTACGACACCGATTTCACACATTTAATCACACACCTTCAGATCAAAAGCTTTTTAACGATCAGGAGAAACATTTCAGTCGAGTGTCTCCAGACTTTTGACCGGTTGTGTGTGTGTGTGTGTATATGTGTGTGTGTGTGTGTGTGTGTGTGTGTGTGTATATATATATATATATATATATATATATATATTACATTTGCACTACACGCATCGTGATACGTTCTGGCCTTTGTTCAGAAGTATTTTTGCTAGTTACCTAGTAGCGCTATAGCAGTAATAGTAGTATTTAGTTCTACTTAAAAGATACGGCAGTATTTTTGCTATTTACATTTATTCATTTAGCAGATGCTTTTATCCAATGTGACTTACAAATGAGAGAATAGTTAGATAATAGATGGATTAAATGGAGAATGTCCTTCAGTCACGGAGTGTTATTTTGGTTAAGTGGCAGATTACGAGTACTAATCAGACTACAAATTCATTAAAAAAATTTTGACCACACTACAGTACGTTGGCCCTCCAGGACCGAAATCTTTCGCCCCTGATCCTGGAGTTCGATTATATTTCTGCCATTAGGTGGCAGCAGATTCCAAGCCACAGACTTGAACTGAATCCTTTTCCAGGTCCAATAAGCCTTCGCTCTGTGTATAATAAGCCTGTATAATTTAGAAAATGTGCTTTTTGTGTTTGTTTTGTGAACGGGAGTTCTTTATTAATCTCTCCACTGAAGTCATTTATTTTCCCGTCTATCATGGCGTTACAGCGTAACGTATCCGTGCGTTTTTCTTTCAGCAATCTACCGCATCGTGTCTCAGAGGCAAATTTCGGGGCGCGGCGACAGCGACTTCTCCCCCAACTCTAAAGTCGTGCCCATCACGGTGCAGCCCACACAGAGCTCGGCCAAGCAAGGCGCCTGCTGCCAGAACAACTAAGCAGCCGCCGTAGCACAATGGGATTATGGGTAAAAACCGACATAAGGCTGACCAAGGGGGGTTGCAAAGTTTGTTTGTCAAGCACATTAAGACCACCCCCCATCTCTTCCCCCCCCCCTTAATAACACATGCAGTAGGCTTTATCGGCTAAGCCCTAATTCAACAAGTTAAGCTTTATCATAGGGACCAAAGTGAAAAGAAAGAATTGTTTTGTTTTGTTTTTCTCCACAGACTGATTTAATGTCTTTTTTTTTTTTATTATTTTTTACGCTAATTAGAAACGGCACTAGGTGACTATTTATGTCTTTGCACGTATTGCTGAAGTAACGATTCATATCACCGGCTAGTGCTTCGAACGTGCTCAAGCCTGTGCAGATGGAAAGAGGGCGCTACAATGAAATGATGTCTATTTTAACCACTACACACTGTTTAGGTCTAGTTTTTATCAAACGGTCTCCTGGAGGAAGCGAACTCCTGTTTTGTTTTGTTTTTTCTCAGTGGATCCTTGGGGGAACAAAAATCGACTTAATCTCTGTGTCTGCTGCGTCTGCCTGTGTTGTTGATTTGTACGATGACTCAAGTAGAGAAAAAAAAAGAACCCCTCTATTTATTTGATGTATTGAAATATCTGAGATGACACTGTTGAGCTCACATCCTGATAGCCTGTGGATTTTTTTTTATTATTTTTTTTTTTAGCACGTGTTTTATTTAGATGGTGTTTGTTGGTCTGTTTGATATTTAAGGGTTGATTTAACTGTATTTTCTCCAGGGTTGAGTAAAGCGTAACATGAATTAATCAAGTGTCTGGTTTTTTTTGTTTGTTTGTTTGTTTGTTTTTTTAAGAAAAATTGTGGGGGGGAAAGTTTTCCTGCTGTTTCCTTTTGGGTGATTTTTTAAAAAAAAAAAGTTTGTTTGAGTGGATCCGCTTTGCTTTAGAGGTATTTCTAGGTGCCGTTTTATCAGTGAGTCATTTAACCTGGACTAAGACGGAGGCATGAAACAGGAAGGCAGAGGCAGGCTCATCCCTTTACATGGACGGATTATGTTGCAGGACTGAGCAACAGTGGCACGCTGAGCTGCTCACTGAGGAGTTTCTGGTGTACTGGAAGGGGCTTGTCTTACTGTAAGTGAAGTCCTCATTGCCCATCCCTATAACATACTGCATGTAACCCGAAGAAAGCCATACCCTCCGGGATCTCTGTTAATTGTGTCCCATCTCTCACGCTATTTCTCTGTTCACCGTCCTTTTCTCCCTGGTTGGAGTCATGGTGAAATGGAGGTCATGGTAGGTCAGATTTATCCCTTTTTCAAGGTAAGGTAGAGCTCTGGTGAAGGTCGTTTTGTCTGTAGTTCTAGTGCAGTTTTCAGTTTACGTCGATTAGGAAGAGTCTTTTAATTACATTACGGGTTTGTGAAGAGCCTGTGATGTTTAGCGGTCATCGCTGACTTTAACCCCGTTCTCGAAGGTTTTTAGATTTGATGCGTCGAGGTGTTCTATGCATTTTTAGAAATCCTCCAGAACCAGCAGTACTTTTCACCAAGGAAAAGGTAAAATGTTCCGAGATTAAACACTGCATTATTGCACCAAAAACAAATTGGAAATGCTAAATTAAACGATCGTCTAGTAACCAGGGGAAAACACGGATCTCTCCTTGGGAGCTTCCATCTTGTTCTGGTTTCGTAAAGTGAACCCAAAAGTGAAATTAAAAAGTGGCGTCTTTTTTGTTGTTGGTTTTTTTTTCCTCTTTTTTTTTTCCCCCTCTCTAACATTTGTGGCATTCATATATGAAGGGATGAAATGTAAGAAGGAAACTTTATGTTGCTTAATAAATGTGTATATTTGGATATAATATAAATATATTGTGTTTGCTTTTAGCCGCTTGTCTCCTCGGTCTAACGCCGGTGTCGGATCAGAGATTCCAGCAGATTTCATCAAGATTATTAAATTGATTTTTATTAGAAACATTTACAATACATGTTTGGAAAGTAACAAAATAACAAAAACTAGTATGGTATACATACATTGGTCAAATATAAAAACAAACAAACAAAAATTAACTCACAGAGAACCTTTGCTAAGAAATAAACCTGCAAAATTGTATGCCTCGTGTGGGCACCGTATGAACGACCAAAGGTTTTGAAAAAAGAAGAAAATCAACAAGGTCTTTGAAGTATTGGCTAGCCAAAAACGAACCCTATGGTATGGCGAACCTTTCTCACTCACCAACAAGAACCTAAACACTTAGAGCAGGAGATGCCGGTCCAAACTAATGCACTAAGACCACTACATGAGTTTATTAATATGAAACACTTTTTATTTTTTTTTTATCCTTTTTTTTTTTAAAACTTTTCTACTGAGTCGGAAGATTCTGAAAGCTACCAAAGACAGACCGTTGGAGCGGAGTTACCCTATCCAAAGCAAGCCCGAAAAAGAACATGATCACCCCTTAAACCCCCGCCCCGCCCTTTTTTGTGTCACTATCATACTGAAACAAATCAAACCACGCTACACAATTAGCTTTGCCATTATGAAGTCAAAACAGTCGAGATACAATTTCACCATGTAAGAGCTGAGGCTATCCTTAAAAACATAACGATCCGCTGTTATGTGTGTTTTCCTGTCAGTGATGAAAATCTACAAGCAGAAACCAAAAAAACAAAACAAAAAAAACCCAAACAAATAAAATAAATACACAACCAAGTATTCATCAGCCCTTTAGTGTAGTGTGTACAGAAAGCCTTCACTTGTATGCAACAAAAAAAACATTTTTAGTACCGTTATCCAGCCTGGCGATGATACAAGATGCATGCAAACTACTGTGTTGTAGAATATATGAGTGTTCTGTGTTTACTGATATCGGCATAGATCTACTACATTACACTGAGATAGAAAAGCGGAAATGTTGAGGCGTTTTTTTTTTTGTTTGTTTGTTTGTTTGTTTTTTTTATTAAATGAAATGTTTTGTTCATAACACTCAAAGCACCCTGTTATTTTTTCGGGGGGGTGGGGGTGGGAGGGGAGTGGTATTTTCCAGAATGTAGTAGATGTATGCTCAAAAAAATGTGTGTATATGCACAATTATCCACCTGCTTCTCCACTCCACACACCTCTGTGACGCCCTTTCACTTCACTGTAGTCGAAACAGATGAAGCGTTTAAAAGTAAAAGTAGAAAGAAATGAAAGAAAACCCCAAAAAATATATATATATAAATAAATAAAATTCTAGACATTATTGAAACCAGAAATGAGGGAGTAAAGGATTGTGTTCAGTCAGCAGTATGGGGTTAGTTAAAGTACAGCAGGCAAACAACACGTGTGCCAAGTGTTGATGCAGTGCTAAAATGTGATTGAGGCACAAACTTGAGACTAAAATACCTCCTAATCCTACAAAATATTTGTAAAATTATTATTATTTTTTTTGTGTATTTTTTTTCCTGAACTTATTCCATCGTTAACGCTTGAAAATCTGAAGTTAAAATATAATCCTGTAAAAGCCCCTACCGCCCACCTCGTTTTACACCGTCAGAGGTACGAAGGATTTATCTAACTTTTTTTTTTTTACTTATTTATAAATAAAAAATTCTATAATCTTAATTTTAGTAGAAATCAACATCGTGTTTTTTTTTTTTTAGAAATATATTAACTTTTTTTTTTATTAATTAAAAAACAAAACGTCTCGAAGTTACTTATAAATATGTTTGCTTCATTTTAAGATATTCATAAATAACATCCAGATACTGACCTCTCCCTCTTTGTATGAAATAATAACCCATGTTAGCAAAATAGAATCTTACGAAAAATGTTATAAGACTTTCCCCCTTACTTGCTTTGTATAGGGAGAATCTAAACAGATACGGTGGAGCAACGACTTTCCCTAAACCATGGCATCAAAAAACGTAAAGCTTTTCTCTTTCTGATGGTTCAAAAAGGCAAATCATACACAGATGGAGTGCTGTTTTTTTTTTCTTTCCTTTTTCTGTTTTTTTTTTCTCCTTTTTTTTATTTTTATTTTTATTTTTTTTACATTCGAATGCACCGTCCTGTCTATATTTCCAAGGCATTAGAATTGCTTTAGTGCATTTAGTGTCTTTGCTGCTGTTTTATAGATAAACGCCTGCAGTCCTGCTAACTGGATTAACGTCAGAGTGATTTCTTTCTAGTTCTATAATTAAAATTCCATAGATGTCAATATCAACACTATGCCCAAAAAAAAAAAAAAGAAAAAAAGGTTAGATTGTAGCTTTATGGAAATATTGTGACTGCCATGTAATTGTGCATTAGATACTATAATAGATAGATAAAGTTCAGGGGGGGGAGGGGTGGGTGGGGAATCTTAATACGTCATTAGTTCAAACACTAGATGAAGTCATTACTAAAGCTCTCTGTATAACATGTAGCTCTATTATATCCACAGATCTGAACTGATAAAAAGGTAAACGCTCTGTAATAAATCAGCATGCATAACCAATATGGATCTAAAAGGATTATTATTAATATTATTATCATTATTATTATTAAACCACGTTACCACTATGTACTTACTCCAAAACTAAAGAGTTTCTTAAACGTTACCTTCACAAAATACAACGCCTTGGCACTGAAACGAAAAAACCTTTCCTTCCTCTTTAGTTCCCAAATGAACAGATTGAATCTGTAGCCCTGTAGTGTTTTAACACGTCTAGCACAAGGATTTCGATTAGCTATAGCAAGGTACGTCTCTTCGTCGTTGTTGTTACTGTCAACATCACGATCACGAAGTCCGACATTATTTGGATTGTAGTCATCATGACTCATTGGTCTGAATTGATGTACAGGTTTTTGTAGATTTTATATCTTCACCCAATAATGTAAAATATTTAAAAAAAATTTTTTTTATGTATGTTCACTGAACTGCCCTGTTTCCAAAGGCTTTCTCCCTCATTATTTAGTGCTATATTAATATTTTCACTTTTTCTTTTCCTTGAATCTCATTTCAATTCTTTGGCTACCATAAACACTCTTAACTTAAACTTTAATCCTTCTATTGGGATTATAACTAGTCCCATTATAATATAAACAAACTGTCCAACAAAAGAGTTTTAGAACTTTTAAAATAGTTTCATAATCGGCTTAAATACTGAAATATATTCTCACGATATGCCTATGGTAGTCACATTATTTTTTTATTTTTTTTTTAAATGATATAGCTATCTCCGAATATATTTGAGTAAATACAAATATTTTTAATAGCAAATAAATGCTACTCTGTTAAAAATGTACCTGGCTCTTTGCAGTGATTTGCTGGGAAGAAAAAAAAAAGAGGAAAAAAAAACAAAAACAAACAACAAACAATCAAAACAAAACAAAAACATGCGGAATTGCTGTCCAAAAGTTACTCTGTGAACACGTTTAATCCGTATGTACTAAAATCAGCTAATGATTCATTATGGGTCAGAGAAACGACGCTAATACGACGATAATAGTCTGGAATGGTGGATTTCTAAGTATTGGACAATGTGCAAGCTTTTGTTTTAAGAAAATGTTTTAAAAATTTTTTTATTTTTACCTAATAAGCAATGCCTATATGAAGTTCTGTACAACTTTTGAAAGCTACGCATTGTTGTATTTGTTGTTAAAATATAGTTTGTTATTGCTAGTATGTATTCCCCTCACCTGAAGAACACGAGGAGTCAGGAATACATTTCTTCTTTTTTTTTCTTGAAAAATATCGACACGGGCACAGTTTTCTAAAAAAAAATTCCAAGCCACTGAATGTGATTTGCATAATTTTTCTAGCAGTTTTGGCTTTGACGAGGAAAGAAAGACACAAATCCTGCATACGTTCCTTCCTCCAAATAGGCCATGGTTTTATCCTGATTTAGCGCTGATCGTGAAAGAGTTAACAAAGCGTGCTTTGCACTTTGTTTTTAAGAGAAGCGTAGCTACCTGCGTCGGCCGAATTGCGTTCGAGAGCTTCGTTTACTCGCTCGTCTTCTACCAGTGCAATGTGAAAGAACTTGGTTGAAACGGCAACAAAAGAAAGAACAAACTAATTAGAAGATGTCTACAGTGCTTTCCAGTTGTTTGGTTTCAGATACATGCTGCTCGTCTTGATCTATAAGGTGCTTCTCTCTTATCCAGACATAAGTGTTTTAATGTAAGTGCTTTTCATAGCTTGAATTCTTTGTATAGTAATGCCCGTGTGTAGCACTGTAAATTAGATTCGATTCTGATGTTTATCCTTTTGACGTTTAAAAAGTCTAAATGCTTTAAACAAACTGAAGTTTGTTTGGTGGAATGTTCATACCGTTCATGACAAGTTCCCTCCCGTTAAATAAAATCACTTTTTTTTTTTTTTCTTCTGAATTTCCTGACGGACTATCAGGACCGTCTAACGTACGACTAGCGCTATCGTTTAGCGTTCGTGAGCTTACCCGGACACCCGACCAGTCCCACACGTGTGGCAGCGGCGCACGAGGTCTCCAAAAGGGACAAAACTGACCCATTTCAAATGGACTACATTTCTCAGTGCCTTCTTTTCTGTCTGTCTGGCTGGCTTTCTTTCTTTCTTATGCAGCAGCCCATCTTGAAGGGCGCAAAAAAAAAAAAAAAAATCCCAAAAATGGAGACTTTGCCTACCCTGCAAATGCTCTAATCCTCTCAGCCAAAAATCCGTTAGGTTGATATGCAGGGCTCACTGGGTGGGTGTGTAATTTGATTCAGCTCCAGCAGCCACTAAATGGGGCGTGTCCACCCAGCTCTCCTGTCAATATCAATTGTCTGATTTCATTTTGGACTTGGATGTCTTGCTCCCATTGGCTGCCTGGTAGCCGTTTGGCTTGGGGCTTGGTGGGGGTTTGGTGAGTTGGGGTGGTTGCACCAGGATGGTCATGCACATGGCGAATAATGTAAAAAAAAAAAAAAAAAAAAAAAAGCAGGCGACCTCCATGGCAACTTCCATCGACTTGCACTCCCTCTCGGACACGTCAGATCTGCCGATTTCTTTTGGGGAGGGACTGAACTTTTTGAGTGCGAGCGAAAGCATTAAATAAGAACGATTACCGTCTGTCTGCAGTTTTACTTTTTGGGCCGATAGAACGTTCAGGTTTTTATCGTAAACAAAGCAACAATTTTTAGAGGGATCTGCATCCTTGGAGAAAATGAACAAATAACTGTTTGCTACATAGAAAGCCTGCCATCATGTGCACTCTCTTTCTCTCTGAAATAAAATCTGCACTTGGGATTTTTTTTTTCCCCTTCGTCAGGACAAAGGAGGCCCCTTTCCTCAGTGGGAATACTAAAGCTCCGAGGAGCAGGAGAGCAGAAGGAGGAGGGAGGGTGAGAGAGAGCGAGAGAGAGAGAGAAATAGAGGGAGAGAGA
The DNA here is from genome assembly GCF_023375685.1 of Ictalurus furcatus. Lineage (NCBI taxonomy): Eukaryota > Metazoa > Chordata > Actinopteri > Siluriformes > Ictaluridae > Ictalurus > Ictalurus furcatus. The sequence continues at coordinate 19,209,682 of NC_071277.1, read as the reverse complement.
GAGCGAGCGAGAGTGTTGGGGGCTGAAGGGAGGGGCCCCAGCTGCACCTAGTGAAGCTTTTCTGCGAGGTTGGTACGGAGGGGGAGTAAGGGCAGCACGGGGTTTCGGAGCATCCGTGGCAAAACGGACTTTCCCCAAGTTGCTTGCACCTGGTCTGTGTCACATGACTAATTACCAGCTCCTCATTGGGCGAGAGCGCACTCTGGGGAACGTCCCACCGCTGCGTTAAAACAATACGCCTGCTTCGCTGAGCAGTTGTGGTCATTATAGCCGAGTAAGGGGACGGTTAAGCATCGAGTGGGATCAGGACACTCCCTTTAGGAAAAAAAAAAAAAACTTGGGTCACAATATGAAACACCTGCTCATGAACGGCTTCAATAAAGGACGGAGAGGCAGCAGGCACCTCGCAAATGTGGGGACCGGGGGAGCTGCATAATTTTCCTACTATAGCTCCGAGACTCTTTCTCTTCCTTTTGTGGAGGGTCTATTCAAGCTCAGATTAGCGGGCACCTTCCCTTCACGTTCCGTTTACGTTTCATGCATCCACGATGGAAAACCGCTCGCCGAGAAGTTAAACATGACAGTGTGAGGGTATTCATCGTAGCCAATATGTCGAAGAGAAAAAAACGTGAATGAAATTAAAAAAAACGGGGAAATGCCTCTTTTGTAAGTCCAACGTTTGAACTGATTGGTCAGTTTATGGCTCAATACTAGGACATCCTTTTCATTTTTACAATACAAGAGGTGTAAAGCAAGAATGCATCACAACCTCCCCCCCACCCCGCCCCTCCCCCATCCCACCGTTATATCATAGATTATGAACGTGTGCAATTTTTGTAAAACAAAACCCAGAATCCCTCAAACACCGATTCAAAACTGTTATAAAGACAAAACAAAAACCATATTTCTGTTAGTTATTGTGTGTCAATTTGTTTTTATAGTTTGCTGTTGAAGTTAAGTGTTTGAATGCACAAAGTCCTGTGAGTGTGTTCCAGATCCGGATCTTCACAAAGCAGGATTAAACAAATACGGTTTTTTGTGTGTGTGTGTGTGTGTGTGTGTGTGTGTGTGTGTTTTTTTTCTTCCAGTGACAATCAAGCTATCAGTTTTAAGGTGCAATGATAGACTTAAGATTCAGTCATTTATCTACTTTTACCTTTAAAAAGCATCTTTGTCTAGTTGCAGACAAATGCTGGGATGTAAAACTATATTCTTTCCAATCGTAAAAATTAACGTTAATAATAATAATTATATATGTATATATATTATAATAATAATTATAATAATGGTAATAACTTCCAAAATAAAACAAAGTGTAAAACATTCACATTATTTCTTCTGTTTCTACCCACACTGCAATTCATGTGGAAAAACAGCAGCAGTAAAAAATAAAATAAATTAACAGCCAAAAAAAAAACCAAAACAAAAAAAAACGAACATTAAGAGTTAAAATTTTCCCCATTTTAACAAAAGTTTATAAAATATATATGCATATATGTGTGTATATATATAAAAGAAAAAATCTGAAAATACTTCTTACTCTTTTTTTAGTAAAGCAAGCAGTGTCTTCTAAAATATCTGCTCGTTTTGATTTTTTTTCATTTTCTGAAAAAAAGCAAGACGTACATGGGGCATACTGACCAATACTGACCAAACAAATGCTAAACTAATAAAAGTAGGTAAAAATATCTAGTTAAAACCAATGCACCAAAAAAAAACCAACAAAAAAAAAAACAAAAAACAACCTTTTTAAGAGAAGATCCGGATGGCCTGGGTGACGAGCGTGTGGCAGACGGGGCATTCGGGATGGTTCAGCTCGCAGATGCGGATGGCGCACTCCATGCAGAAGAGGTTGTGGCCGCAGGGCACCAGAGCGGCCGTCACTTTGCTCTCGAAGCAAGTCATGCAGTCTCGGGTCGAGGTGGGCTCGCTGTGGGCACGTCGAGCCTGGGCGTGGGCTGACCCTATGCCAGTGGATCCGGCACTGCTGTTTCCAGAAGGTTCCGGGAGACCCGGAGACAGTCTGGTCAAGGGCAAGGGCAGGCCTCCGAAGCTCTTAGAGCGCTGCTGGACATAGTAGGCCACCTGCTTGGGATAATCGGGGTCACCCCAGCTCTGGGACCCTTCAGAACCAAAATAAGAGCATGGCTTGTCTCCGTTGGTAGGGGTCGAGAAGTCGGATTTGCTGTAAATGCCCATACCGACTCCAACGCTTCCACTTCCGGTACCTCCTAGCACGGCGTCGGAGAAATTCTGGCGGTAACTGCTAGCGAGTGGCTTGCGCTGACCGCCCTGAAGCCCCCATGCGTGCTGTAGGCGACTCTCCGGCCCACCGTTGGTGCTGTTCTCCGTGGCCAGGCAGTCGTTCTCATTGTTGTGGTCGTGGAGGGTGCCGGTGCGCGAAGCGATATGCGCCTCGATCTCCTCCCGCGCTCGCTCCGCGTTGCCCGGCGAACCGGTGATCTCGAAGACCGGGTCGCGATCGCGGCTCGGAGTCACGATGTACGTGCACGTCTGCTGTTGGATGCGCTTGATAGTGGAGCCTTTGGGGCCCACCACCAGGCCCACCACACGGTAAGGCACGCGCACCTGGATGGTAGTCTGGCCTGGCAGCAGGGCGGGGGGAGAACCGTTAAATGACACGCCCAGCTTGTTCCGGGATGCACGCAGCATGGAGAAGTGCTCAGCCGCTGAGATGATCTCGCGTCTAGCCAACGCCACGTCTTCCTTGCGACCGGTAATGAGAAAGACGGGCTCCTCACCCCGCACCGGGGTCTTGATGTAGGTGTTGGTTTTCGCCCGCAAGGCTTTGATTTTACAACCTGCAACGTGAACGGAGTGGCATGAGTGACGCTGATCAACAATCACCTGTCACCCTGAAATCAACAGGTGTCCGTGTTAATTAAGAAGCTGCGCATTCATTTATTTATTTATTTATCTATCAAGGAATCAGCATCATAAATTAGCATAAATTAGGCCTGTAACCATACTCATGACTTATCTGAAATATTTAACTACTTTCAAACACACACTGAGCAACGTAAGGCACCAAACGGACTCATATTTCTCAGACGTTTTGTAAAAAAAAACAAAAAAAACAACTTATAATGATACTAACAAACCGCGATACGAGAAAAAGAAACAAACGTCCTGTATCGCTATAACACGACGGCGATGATGAACTGTTCCATGTCTAGTCTAACTAGATTTCTCATACTTAATGTTATATCAATGTTGCACTCAAAAAAAAAAAACAAAAACATTTTCATTACATAATAATAAGCTTGTCTTAAACGGTCACCTTGAAACAGATCCACATCTGAGGAAATTATATTCCGTGCCAAGCTGAATAATTAGGAAATTCACGTGTCCACAGTTTTGTCCAATAGATCGTGTAGATCTGCAGTCTGTCGTATAGTTTTTAGATTTTTCCTCCCACTATTTCTACCAGGCTTTGGTGAAGTTTTATTTCATTAAACCATCATTAGCAATATCAGACCGTGTTTGTAACGATGATTAATAAATCTTTTTGTATAATTTTCCTGCTGTCATAATAAACCAAGCAGGCCCTTGGAGCTCCTCGCTACTGTCTGCTCATTCTAAGCTAATTAAATATATAAATAACTAGAATAAGTGTGATTTCTCTCTCTCTCTCTCTCTTCTTCTTCTTCTTCAGGAATAATAAGCAATGCTGTGGGGCAGAAAAAAAAAAAGTGGTTTCAGCAGTGACTGTAGTACAAACACTGCAGATGAACACAAGACGGAAATCTTCACCTGTATTCTCTATGAGGTGCTACTTTATCTATTTATGACCTGCTGATTATGGGAAGAAGGAGAAGGTCAAGTGAGGGCACAAAGCAAAGCGTGCATGTCGAGGACGTAAGCTCGAATAGAAATTCAGCGTTCAATCCTTCTTCGGAATATCTCCCGATATAGTATTGTGTAAGAGAAGCTTTTTTTTTATTATTATTTTTTTTTTTTTTGGCGCTTCGTGTCCAGCATATCGATCGTCTCTGTGATCTGGGATGCTTCTACAGCAAAGGCCGCTGCTGTTTTGCTGGCCGAGGGGCGTGTTGTGAATCTGGCTCGTGGCATGTTGTGTACAGCAGCCACTAAAAAAACACAACCTGGACGGAGTGTGTAGTCAAGCGACGGCATGGTGCGTGAGTACAGCCCTCCTGAGCAGACTTGGCAGGCGCTGCAGGTGAATGGAGCGCGCTTACTACGACCATTCAGACGCCAAGCACATTGCTCAGCCTGAACAATGAATGATGGAAGAGAGGCGACGAGTGGCATTGCTTATCCATCGATCAAGCTCGAGTAACGATTACTTCATGAGTGTGTTTGTGCTGATCATCGACGTGTAAATAAATCCGCATTTACACAAAAATGTGACAGGGGGGGACAACAACAATAAGAAGAAGAAGAAGAAGGAGGAAAGGAAAAAAAAAAAAAGAGCAGAGCATTCACACACTGCTTGCGGTTTCTGAATTTTACACCCGCCCCCCTTTCCAGCTGAAGCGGACAAGTCAGTGGTATAAATACAATAAACCATTGTTACCATTTCCTCCACAGTGGAGGAAAAAAACAAGATGGACAAATCCCATCTCTAGCCGTGTCCACCAGCTGAAACGCTTGCTATTAAAGCACCAAATCAAAATAGGAAGCTCTTCCCCAAAAATCCACCTAATCAGCACTTTACAGTCCAGGCAATGCCCGGTGCTGCACTTGGACTGCCAGGCCCTGCCCCGTGCCACTCCTCCTCCGCCTCTCCATTGGAAATTCAAGGGCACACTTCACATCAACCGTCAAAACCAGTATGGAAACATGTAGGAGCTCTGATGAAAATTCGAATGAGTCCGCATGCACAGCGGACTTCATTTTGCATGTTGTTTCGTATTTAAAGTGTGCATGCGCAAAAGCCCGAGCGCCTTCCGTGACCCCTGAGCACACGTGGATGGATGGATGGTTGAGTAGATGGATGGGATGATGTGACGGCTGCCTGGGCGTGACCCTCCTCCTGTGAGCAATGACTCTGAGCTCACTCATCTTCATCTCTCTTTATCTCATCAGCTCCAAGTAAACACTGTGCACTGAACAAAGCCAGGATGCCTAACCCCAAGGAACAACTGTTTTTTTTTTTCTTTCTTTCTTTTTCCCCCCCTCCCCAAACCCCTGAATGAGATTAAGACACCAGACACAATAAAAAAGCACCACGAGTCCAACAAGGCTCAGTCTCCCAGCTTCAACTTAAATGTTGTTGGCCCAACAATAGCATAACGTCATTCAGGAGGATCTCCTTACTTTTAACCGCCGTTCAGACAGGTTTCAATGCTTCTCCTGAGCTTGATGAATTGCCTGATTTTAGTTACACATCACCACCTTGCGTCGTCGCACTGTCACTTTCGCGCCTTTTGTCTTGACAGCCGCGTCCTCTCTTTCTCTCTCTCTCTCTCTCTCTAGCAAGTTTGAAATCCACGACACTAAAGACGCAACTACACACACTGCATCCACATTCATTCTCGAGGCAACCTAAAATGGACAAAAAATAAACCGCTACTCATTAACCCTGCATGCAAATCAAACACCCTGACTACAAAAGCTGGGGGGTTTTTTTTATTATTTAATTTTTATTTTTTTTTAAACCAGCCGTTTTTAAGCTAGGACTTGTTTTTGTTTTTTTTCTCCCCTTTCCGTCCCTGGCGCTCAGACGACAAAGGAAGCGCGTCTGCACACGGACACTGATGGCGCGGAGCTGGAACAGCGCGACCACGAGGTTTAACGCCCCTTGCTGGGTTTTTTTTTTTGTTTGTTTGTTTTTGTTTGTTTGTTTTGTTTTTGTTTCTCTGCAACAAATTGTAAGAGATGTAGCATTTCTGGAAAAAGAAAAAGCTTTTTTTTTTTTTTTTTTTTATAGCTACACTGTAAAATGTTGCTGAATGGCCACAATGTGAGCTGAATAACAAAACAGGACCACCACTCCCACTTTTTTCCACGGATTATAAAAACAAGATCAATATTGTATTTAAATAATAATAATAATAATAATAATAATAATAATAATAATAATACACCCTGATTGGGAACGTGTGCCTCGTGAGCTCGTTACAAGTTGAAGCAGTGTAAACAATCGCGGTCTTTACCTTGCCTGCCCACTATTTCCGCCACATGTTCCGAGCTGGGCACGGGCACACACTCGGTGATGTTGCAGCCGCGCGCTTTGGTCTCAGAACCGGAGCTCTCGTACAGGGCGCACAACTTGCTCTTGCCTTGTAAGATCCCGGCTTCTCCAGCACCACCGCCTCCTCCACCACCACCACCTCCTCCGCCGACGCTGTTGGCGTGGCTGTGGCCGTGGTGGTGGTGATTGTTGTTGTTGTTGCTCCGCTCCTGAACTCCAGCGCCCTCCTCGCTTTCCCCGAGCCCGAGCAAGGAGAGCTGGCCCAGCGCAACCCGCAGCGCCCGCGACTCCTCTTCCTCCTCGTCGGGCGGCGCCAGGAGGCTCTCGGTACCAAAGCCGGAGGCGGCCAGTTCCGAGCCGTAGCCCCCATTTTTCTCCATGATCCCTGACAGCACCAGCAGGCTAGGCATGGCTAACAAAGAGTGTGAGACAAAGACGCGAAGAGCGAGACTGGAGAAGCAGCGCATCCGCCGCCCTCCTCCTCCTCCTCCTCCTTGCTCCCTCCCTTTTGACTGTTGGTCCCTCCCACAGACCTTCCCTCTTGCTCACACTGCTGTAGCTCCTAACGCTTTTCATTGTGCACAAGGCAAACAGGATACGAGCAGGGTTGCCAGATTCCAGATTTCCACCCCGGACAACACAGTTCTCACACCAGTTTTATGCAAGATTCCAAAGTATAAAAGGTGAGTGGATTAATTTAGTTCCAAACTGTTAAAATGGAGTAAGAGTTAAAAGGTGATATAAGAATACACCTACAAACCACTTGATTAGAAACGGCAGAACTACTGATCGTTCGTGCAGTTATCCAATCAGCCATGTGGCAGCAGGACAGTTCATTAAAGCATGCAGGTCAAGGGCTTCGAATAATGTTCGCATCAAACATCAGAATGAAGGTTTGAGCGTTTCAGAAACTGCTGATCTCCTGGAATTCTCACACACAACAGTCTCTAGAGTTTACACAGAATTGTGCACAAAAAAAGAAAAAGCATACGCCAGTTCTGCAGATGGAAACGCCTTGTTGATGAAAGAGGTCAGATGAGAATGGCCAAGCCGGTTTAAACTGACTCGAAGTCTTTACAACTGCGCTGAGCAGGACATCATCTCAGAACGTGAAGGCGAATGGACCACAACAGCAGAAGACCACATCGGGTTCCGCTCCTGTCAATCAATATCAGGCATCTGAGGATACTGTCCAGTTTCAGTATCCGCATGATTTTACACATTGTGCCACTGCTACACGATTGGCTGATTGGATAATTGCATTAATGAGCAGGTGTACAAGTGTCCCTATTAAAAAAATAAATAAATAGTAGGAATATGTACGGACTGCGCAGTATGATAGGCGGTATAGGAATAGCAGTGAATAGTACACAAGACAACAGTAATATGTTCCTCGACAGTCAGGTGGTAAGGAAAGTGTGCAGTCCATACACTACAGTACCAAGTTGCAAATAATATACAATGTGCAATTAGTGTCTGGTTAGTGCAGCATGTGGTTATTTAGTGCTATGGCCTGTGGGAAGAAATTCTTAATACAGGAAAATATTACATAACAAATAATGTAAGCTTATGACCTTTAGATTGACAATGCAGTTTAAATAATACAAACTACATGCTTTAATTGGTCTCCTAAAATGTACTTCCTAATCAATATCATAGATTATCAGGATACCCAGGATAACAATCTGCTCGTCTGTGAATCCTGGTCTCAAACTATGGACTTCACCCCAGACTACTTTACAGCCACGAATCAACTGACCATTTTTTAAATACTTTTTAAAACCTATTATCTTTGTATTATTTTTAAATAGAGGAATCAATTCCTCTGGGATTTATTTTACACTATTTTATGTTCCATTACTTTCTATTCTGTGTTTATGTTTTACTTAAGTATTATTATTATTATTATTATTATTATTATTATTATTATTATTATTATAGGACATACCAATCTAATCTTGCCTGAAATGTTGTATCAATGTGAAATCATTTCCAATCTGATCCACCGATGTATTTCATGCCACGAATGTGTGATATCGGACAGACAGACACCACTGCTTTATTCCGGTTAGGGTCGTCCACTAATCGTAGGGTTGGCGGTTCGATTCCCGGCCCACGTGACTCCACATGACAAAGTGTCCTTGGGCAAGACGCTGAACCCCAAGTTGCTCCTGATGGCAAGTTAGCGCCTTGCATGGCAGCTCGGCTACCATTGGTGTGTGAGTGTGTGTGTGAATGGGTGTATGAGAACCAGTGTAAAGTACTTTGTAGAACCGCTAAGGTTAAAAAAAAAAAAGCGCTATGTAAGTGCAGACCATTTACCATATGGAGCTTATCCCAGGAGTATTGAACGTGATATGGGATATACCCTGGATGGGCTGTAGCAAGGCACCACACAGATCCACATACACATTTGTAGCTAGGGGCAATTTTAGTGTAGTCAGTGCACCTACCGGCATGTTTTTGGGAGGTGGGAAGAAAACTGGAGAAGCCGGACAGACCAACAATGTGCGAAACAGTAACACAGTAACACGAGCTCAACACTGACCACAACATTATTATTATTATTATTATTATTACTATTATTAGCAGCGGCAGCAGTAGTAGCAGTACAGTAGTAATATTAGTAGTATCTAAGTAGCTTAGTGGTTAGCACGTTTGCCTCACACCTCTGGGTTGGGGGTTCACATCCCGCCTCTGTCCTGTGTCCTCGTGCTTCAGGGGTTTCCTCTGGGTACTCTGGTTTCCTCCCCCAGTCTAAAGACATGCGCTGTAGGCTGATTGGCATTTCCAAATTGTCTGTAGTGTGTGAATGTGTGTGCGATTGAGCCCTGCGACAGGTTCGCACCCAATCCAGGGTGTCCCCTGCCTTGTTCCCCGAGTTCCGTGGGATAGGCTCCAGGCTCCCCTATGACCCTGTGAAGGATAAGCAGTATGGAAAATGGATGGATGGATGGATAGATGTTGGCTTGTAGTGTGCAGGTTGCTCTTATAAGCTCTAAAATAAACAAATCGAAGTAAGTAAACAACTTTGCTCAAACATATATTGGTTGATTGATGGCACTTCAGACTGCAAAACAGGGATGCCAAACTCTCTCAATCCTGGCGAGCTGGAGTTCTGCACAGGACACACCTGCTAAACCTAGAAAGCCAACCAACATGCCAAGTTTTCCTTGATCAGGAAAATCACTAAACTCTGCTGGACTCTGACTCAACAGGACTGGAGTTTAGCCTGACCCAGGCTGCCAAATGAGCTCCTACCTGCCAGTATGTTTCCCCCCACCCCGCCTATTTCCCCACCACACACACTCCAGTTCACAACAATCTGGCAACCCTCGATCCCAGCCCGTCTGCGCCGAACTGGGCGTGGCTCTGCGTGGCTCCGCCCCGTCTGGTTCACAGCGTCCGCTCCCTGCGGAGTTCGAGCGAGCCGCCTTCCTTCTGCGCAGACCGCCGCGTCTGTTTCCCTTCCTAACGGCATTCCGTTACCGAGCTGCGAGCCTGAGCAGCCTGAGAGACACTACTCGACTAAACACGTGCTTTGTTAAAGACAGTAGTTCTCTCTCGGTCCTTTCTTTGGGAGCGCTTTGAAGTGCGTGTAAGTGTGAACGGTGCTACATTAAAAAACGTAATAATCGATATAATAATGATGATGTATTGTTCTGGTTATCCGTGGAGCAGTTTGCACTCATTCCCTTCCAGACGCATTTCTCACCCTCACGTTAAATAACGCACAGGCTACACGGAGACGGATGGAGAGACGCGCGTCGCGTGCAACGCGTCTCTCGGCCATTTTTATGAACCTGCGGCTTTTGATTTGAAGCGGCCACGCCTCACGCGCACCCGACACTGGAACAAATAAAGGAGCCGATATGATTTTTTTTTTTTTTTTTTGGTATGGGTGGGGGGGGACAGGACGGGGGACGGGACGGGGGGCTCCGCCTACCTTTTACTGTCTGTCCGTGTTGCAGGGTGACCATGACTGCGTCCCAAACCTCATACAAAACAGTAGCGACATCAAACCGGCGCCGTCGCCACGGCTACCTGTAGAAGCGCATCCTATACCGTGCCAAACCTTAAATCCTGGGTTTGCGCACTACTTCACCCTGCTAATGAATAAGGGAGGGTTCATTTTGGGACGTGGCCACCGTGGCGGGTTTGATTTTAGCGCTACACATCGGGGAGATGGTCTCAGTGAAGAAGGAAGGAAGGAGGGAGGGAGGAAATGAAGGAAGGAGGGAGGGAGGGAGGGAGGGAGGGAGGGAGTTTGTCAGACAGACGTTGCGGAACCTGCGCCGCAGAACCGACTTGTTCTTCTTTTTATTTATTTATTTATTTATTTATTTTTGAAAGAGCAAACAAAGACTTAGCCCATTGTCATGACCACGCCTGGTGCCAATTATTATTATTATTATTATTGTTATTATTATTGTTATTATTATTATTATTATTATTATTATTATTATTAAGTCATACGGAGTTCTCACCCCTGATATATCTGTTTCTGTCTTAAGGACTCGATTATTTCGTTTTCAATATCTTTGACGGTTTGTTTGTTTGTTTTTGTTTATCTACATGAATCTTTTCTGATTCTTTTCTAGCACACACAATACAGTAATGACTTTATAACACAGTGGGGACTTTATAGCAGTACACGGCAGTTAACCTCCGCCTGGACCGATGGAATATAATGGCTACAAGTTACACCATTGAAATGAAAGCTTTTCTTTATAAAGACACATGCAACGGCATTAAATCATCATCATCATCATCATCACGATTGAACACTCTTCAATAGTTTGATCTAGCACCCTAAGGAATTCTTCTGTCTGTACCTTTTGGGGTTAAAAGAATCTATGCAAAACCAGACTGTAACTTTTCATAACTCTCGCCTCCCTCCCCAAGAGTGTGCATTATTATTATTATTATTATTATTATTATTACTCATACACTACAGGTGCATCACAAAAAATTTGAATATCGTTGAAAAGTTCATTTTTTTTCTGTAATTTAATTCAAAAAGTGTAACTTTCATATATTCTAGATTCATTACACATAAAGTGAAATATTTCAAGCCTTTCTTTTTGTTGTTTTAAGCTCACGGAAATCAAAAATCCAGTATCTCAAAATATTAGATTAAAGAATTTATAATACAGAAATGTCGACCTTCTGAAAAGTTTGTTGGTCAGGGGTCCTTTTGCATGAATTACCGCGTCGATGAGACGTGGCATGGAGGCGATCAGCGTGTGGCACTGCTGAGGTGTTCTGGAAGTCCAGGTTGCTTTGATAGCGGCCTTCAGCTCGTCTGTATTGTCGGGTCTGGTGTCTCTCGTAGATTCTCTATGGGGTTCGGGTCAGGCGAGTCGGCTGGACGATCGAGCACAGTAATACCACGGTCAGCAAACCAGTTACTAGAAGTTTTGGCACTGTGGGCAGGTGCAGAGTTCTGCTGGAAAAGGAAATCAGCATCTCCGTAAAGCTCGTCAGCAGATTGAAGCATGAAGTTCTCTAAAATCTCCTGGTAGACGCTGCATCGACTCTCGACTTGAGAAAACACACTGGACCAACACCAGCAGATGACATGGCAACCGAAATCATCATAGACTGTGGAAACGTCACACTGGACTTCAAGCAACTTGGATTCTCTTCCTCTCCACTCTTCCTCCAGACTCTGGAACCTTGATTTCCAAATGAAATTCAACATCGACTTCCCTCTGAAAAGAGGACTTTGGACCACTGAGCAGTGGTGTTTTTAGTAAAAAGGTGTTTTGAGTTAATTATCTGATTAGAGTCTTCTCAGGTCGACATTTCTGTATTATAAATTCTTTATTCTAATACTTCTGAGATACCGGATTTTTGATTTCCGTGAGCTGTAAACCGTAATCCTGAAGATTAAAACAAAACAAAAAGGCTTGAAATATTTCACTTTATGTGTAATGAATCTAGAATAACATGAAAGTTCCATTTTTTGAATTAAATTACGGAAAAAAGCTAACTTTTCCACAATATTCAAATTGTTTTGAGATGCACCCGTATGTGGACCTGACCATCACGTGCTCCTTCACCAAACTGTTGCAACAAAGTTTAAAGAACACAATTAGAATGCCTCGCATTACAATTTCCATTCACTGGAACCAAGAGACCCAAACCTGTTCCAGCACAGCCCAACATCAGAGCTGAATGAACACAAATCCCCACAGCCACGCCCCAAAATCTAGTGGAAAGCCTTCCCAAAAGAGTGGAGAACAATTCAATATTAATGCCCATGGTTTTGGATTGGGATGTTCAATACTCCGGTGTCCACATACTTTTGGCCATACAGTACCCTGTACCATGGTACGATTCCATCACCTTATAGTACCAAAGGTGCCATCACTCCTGTGCCTTCCTAGCCAAATTAAACCCCTTCTAAAAGGTTCTTTAACTCAACTTGTCCCTCTAGGGCAGAGGTTCCTAATACTGCTCCTGGAGTACCATCGTCCTGTACATCTTGGTGTGTGGTGATTAACTGATGAGTTGGGAGAAGGCAATACACCACAAATGCACAAGGTAGGAGTGCTCCAGGACCAGGACTGAGAAACAGTGCTCTTAAGGGTTCTATGTACCCAATAACAAAGGGTTTCCTTTTCACAAAAGGTAAAACCTACAAAAAAAAAGCAACCACCATAAATTTTTATCCATTTATAGTTACACTTAATGTGGAGGAATGTCTGTGAAACAAGATCACAAGATCTTCCCTCACCAGCAGCTCCCCCCGCCGCTCCTGAATTTAATAAGACAGAAAAACACAGCTTGTCATGTTGCTGAGAAATCGCACCATTTTTTTCCCTTTATGTAAAGCATTTGCTATACAAGGCCCTGTGAACGAGATGTTGCTACCGAAACGATAACCTATCAGAACGCACGCATTAATGCAAACCTGGGATTTGCAGCTCAACTATTGTCGGAACTGCTGTTATAGAAAACTAATCAACACCCCCTGACCAATCAGAATGCAGAATTCAGCAGCGCTGTGCTATACAGTAGTTTGAACTGACTGGACGTACTGGTTTATAAACAAACAAACAAATAAATAAGCACAGGGGAGACTTTTGATTTAAACAGTAGACGGATGGGACTGTCGTGCCACGTTGTGAAATACGCATATAGTTCAAGAAAAAGACTATCTAGCATATTAATGAGCTCCTTTTCCCCAAATGTCAGAAAATTAATTTTGGAAATGCCCTCAAACCCATTTCGAAAACCCAGGGAGATGAAAGCTAAAATGAAACATATCTTGACAGGCATAAAAAAAAAAAAATCTGGCTACACCCAAAAGGAAATAAATAAATAAATAAATAAATAAATAAATAAAACGTTACCCAGCCAGATAGACAGCTGAATTTCAGCCAGTGTTCACTTTCAGGTTTTTTTGTTTTTTTTTTTTTTTTTTTTTTTTTAAATTTTATCGATAATGGATTGAATTAATATTACAAAATGATGTCACCCTAGAGAGGATGGGAAAGAGCAATGATTCTGGTCATTTCTGTAACCTGTAGGCTTTTGCATCATCTCTTAAATCGAGTAAAAATCCTGTGCCAAAGTCAGTCATGTGTCAGCAAATATAGCTACGGAGCTGAAACATCACATCTGCGACGGGATTTTATACCAAACGAGCTGAAAGACTGCGGTAATGCATAGAAAATTACAATCATGAATATAACCTCTATAACCCAAACCCCTTCCACTTGCAGCTGTAGCCACGCCCACTCCAACACCTTCACAGCTGAAGTTCTGGTTTGAAAAAAAAAAAATGAAAAAAAAAAAGGTTCTTCTATAGTTTGCTCAGTATAAAAGACGTACGTTGTAAATGCTTTCCGACTGAAGCTGACATATGGATAGATGGATAGATTTTATTATTATTTTATTTAATATAAGATGTAATAAGTGTTGGATGCCAGTGGTCAGATGTATAAAAATAGTGCTGACTTAAGTCCAGCTACCTTTGGTCAATATTCTGTAAGTCTGACTAACTGATTAGCAATCCTTCACTGTGTTACAGAAAGGAGTGTGTTCATGCTGGATCAGGTGCAGCGTTTAAGTGACAGTCCGACTGTCCAAAAGGTCATCTGCCTTCACTAATGGTGTCCACTGGGAACACAAGGCCCAAATCAATATCAGCTATGGATCACGGATAGTGTTTCCCCCTCTGCCCAGCATGTGTGTGTGTGTGTGTGTGTGTGTTGCTCTTTTGTCCAAATCCCTCTCTCTTATTGTTTGTTTTTATGTCTGTTGGCGAGTCCGATCGCGTTTCTTAACAAGTTAGCGCTAGGTTAGTTAGTTGGGCTTCGTGTGATCTTGACTATTGTCTGTAAGACAATTACATCACAGGTGATTAATCCTTGAAGCTCAGCCAGAGCTCAGTCAGTGTGCATATGTAACGATGACCTAATATGACATCATCCATTAGAGAGCGTGTATGAATACAACAGCCTCGGGATGGGAAGTCATGTGACGAGGACATCCAGTCATCTGGTGGCTCGCTGATTATTATGGAGGGTGGAATTATTACCAGTATTATAGCACAAGGAGCACAGTTATAAATAAATAAATAAATCGATGGGAAAGGTTTAGTGTTTCACACAGGTTTAAAGGTTCAAGCAAAAAAAAAAAATTCATGAATTGATTGCTTTGTAATTTCAGGGCCATTCACATGGCGAAGACGTCCTTCATCCGTCAGCACAATCACTGTACACCTAAAACCGGACTACAGTTACAGCATTTAGTGCTTTATAGTCGTCTTCTTAAAATAAAACCCCAAACAAAACAAACCTCATCCTGTTAGAAAGGACAGTATTTTTTTTCCTGCTTCTTCCCGCTATAAACACTTCTTTTCAATGTAGAACATGTGATTCATTTCAGACAAGTACACTAAGCAGGTGCATTATCATTCAGCATCTTAGACTGAATTGAATTTATTATTATTATTGTTAATAATAATAATAATAATAATAATAATAATAATATGTCTTTTCTTAAGCTTCAGATTGGCTTCAGTTCACAGCACATCCTTCATACCCTGACATAATCTCAGTAACAAGAGTAAATTCACCCAGAATGCATCAGGACTGGCAACTGGTGATAAAGTATTAATGATGCAACACATTTTTATGACCCCTAGAGCATGCTGTAGTGCTTGTAAACGTGAAAATGCATAAGACTGTAAACACACGCAGTGGGGTCTGTAAATAAGTGCCGCAATTATGTTTCATTGCCTCGTATTCCAGCGCACTGAATTCGATCAAAGGGACAGCGAGTATAAAATGAAAGTGACGGCTTTAATGCAAAACGATATGTCTGTTATTTGAACCATCAGAGGTAAAACGTTAAAGTACAGCTCCAAAGACTTTACTCAAAAGTATGGCCTATGGCAGGGGTGTCCAATCTTATTCGCAAAAGGGCCGGTGTGGGTGCAGGTTTTCATTCATTGGGGGCGGCTGTGGATCAGGTGGTAGAGCTGGTCGTCCAATAATCGTAGGGTTGGCGGTTCGATTCCCGGCCCACGTGACTCCACATGCCGAAGTGTCCTTGGGCAAGACACAACCCCAAGTTGCTCCCGATGGTAAGCTAGCGCCTTGCACGGCAGCTCGGCTACCGTTGGTGTGTGAGTGTGTGTGTGAGTGGGTGAATGAGACACAGTGTAAAGCGCTTTGGATAAAAGCGCTATATAAGTGCAGACCATTTACCATTTTACCATTCCAACCGAGCAGGAGGCACACCTGATTCCATCTGTTTAATCAGTTGATCTTGGCTTTCAATAGACTCAGGTGTGGCTTCTGCTCGGTTGGAATGAAAACCTGCACCCACACCGGAACTTTCCGGATAAGACTGGACACCCCTGGCCTATAGTGTTGAGTTTCCCTTCAAGTTTGGAGCAAAAATGCAAGTAAGAATCACTAAAAGAGAAAGAAATCGCACACTGCTTTTGGTTACTGATGATAAATTAGTCACATTTTTACCAAGGAATGTGAGCGAACATCAACTAAAGCTACCTAAGGACACTTAAATCTCATTTACACGACGATAAAAAGCTTGTTTTTCTCATTTGCGATGATGATGATGATGATGAGTTTAATTTGCTGGATAAATACAAAATGTAGTCTACATAGTGATTTTTATTTTTAGATTTTGAAACATCTTAAAAGGAATTTTCATGAAGTAGTTGTCTTGAAAAAGACGTTTAACGTTAAATATTTAAATGTAAACATTTTGGTTGTGTCATAATCATTAATAAATGTTTGAGTTGCTTTAGATTTATTCACAGGTTATTACTGGTTATTAAGGTCATCCCTGGCATACAGCACTTGGCAGAATAATACTGACAGCTGTGTTACAGCGGGATTATGAGTTATAGCACATTATGAGCTTTATGAGGTATTTTTCTAGTAAATAAAAATGCTTACAAGGAATCCTTACCACCTTAGAAAGAATTATAAGCAGAGTTGTAGCCTGTAATTTAACCGGAATCATTTCTGTGAGTGGGTGCGTCCTGTGTTTCAGGGTGCCAATAATAATCAGATAATATGCTTCTGAAGTCAACTCAAGGAACTCAAAGTCATTCGGGTCATTCTGAGGCTGAAACAAAGGAAATATACCAAATGACTTGAGAGCCTACAATAATAGATACAAATATTTACATTAATAAAGACAACAAGTTGCATATGCCACCCTATCCCCTCCCCCACCACTAATCCAAACCCCTTCCACTCTTGACTGTAGCCACGCCCACTCTGCAGGTGCCTTCCAGCTTCATGGCTATTTCTTATACGTTTTCATGCATATGGTTCACTCAGTAAAAAAGATCAATTATTATTTAATTTTCCTTCCAATATAACACATAAACATAAAAAAAACCACATTACAACAGTGTTCATTAATTATGACTGTGTTGTATATGCCTATTGTTGTAACTCTAAATTAAGTGAAGCTCCCCCCCCCTACACAGACTCATGCGAGAGTGGAAACACTGATCTTTTGGGAGTATGAGTCAGGTGGCTATGACCTCATCGCTTTCTCTCTGTTATTAGATCATCCTTTCTCTTTCTTCCTACTCATCAGAGTCGACTCTTTGAGTCGACTCCTTTTGGTCAAGGTCGAGAGCCGACTCATTTATTTATAATTGTATTTTTTTTTAGATGTAAGCAATGCGGCGTACTCCTCAGTGATCAATATGCTTCCATGGGAATGTCCTTTCAGCATCTGAGCTGTTCATTAGGCCGAATGAGGGATATGTTTGACTCTCGGGTGTTAAGACGAGGAGGATCTGTTTGCGTATTGTGGGCTGTAAAATGCACTGGTGTTTTGTTCGCTTGGAAGGTAGAATTAGATTTCATGAAAGCGTTTCAGTCACAGTTGGGCGAAGAAGGACAATCATTGGTGATAATGTTTGAATTGAATCTTTGTCTGTTTAGAGGAAAAAATGTCTAGGAACCGACTCGTATCGGTGAGCAGAGTCAAATGACCTGACTCACTGAGACTCAAAGAGCTTTCATTCCCATCATTAATGCTTAGCAAGTGAAACATCGTGATGTTCTCGGCTTCCTGATCGGCAGGAGGATACGTCATAATTGTTTCCGACCTCAATTGACTGAACCTTCTGTATTATACAGAATAAGATTCAATTCTGAATCTGGGACACAGCTAAACTAGCACTTAGGATACATCTCTGTGTAAGCAGATAAATTCATCAATAACGCTGATTGATTGTCGGTGTAGTAGGGTATTGCTGGCTGAGCAGATTCTCTAAAATCAATATACAGCCATTCAAATTCACTAAGATCAATTTACCGAGTGCAAAAGTTTGCATGCCCATAGGACAAAATGAAGAAGACGATGACATTTCATTTGGTTTGTTTCACACTTGTTCCTTCAGTATTAACAAAAAATTGCGCATATTACAATTTACTGGTTTATGATTTGAATTTCATGGAGAAAAAAAAAATCTAAACCATATCACTTGGGTGATGTACAGTAAATAGCTTCTACATCCAAACTTTGCGTCAGATTTCACTGGTATACTTGGTACGTTTTTCATTCCTTTCATTTGTAATTTTCCTGACGTCGGTCTGATGTCTTCTTCAAATCGGGTCTAAAGCGAACTTTGCTTCACGTCGTCATCTTGTAGCAACATGCACCAACATTTCATTTCGAAAGCCTTAAAGTAGCTATTTTGTTTGTAGATGCATTGTACAATGGAATCAAAGTTTGCATTTTCCCATCAGTAAACTATAGTTTGCACTCGGCTGCAACTGTGTTCCGTCTTAATCGTCTGTAAAAATGGACGCTGATTTATTAACATATAAAAGGTAAAACCTTCTAAGATAAATACGTCTATTTTGAAACCATGCACTTGATTAGGAACATCTGTACACAGTGAAGGATTAGATAAAGACCAGGCGATGTTGTCTTCTTCTTGATTGACAGGAGTGGAACCCGATGTTGCTTCCTCAGATGCTTTTGTCCTCAGCGTGGTTGTAAAGAGTGGTTATTTGTGTTACCAGACCCTTCATGTTAGCTCGAACCGATCTGGCCATTCTCCTCTGTAGGACTGCTGCGTACTGGGTGTTGTTTTTGTTTTTCGCACCATTCTGTGTAAACTCTAGAGGCTGTCGCATGTGGAAATCCTAGGAGATTCTCCTGAAATACTCAAATCAGCCCGTCTGACACCGATAAAGTCAAAGAGATCACATCTCCCCACCTGCCCCCCCCCCCCAACCACTATTATGGTGATGTGAAAATTAGCTGTCTATCTTTTGACGTGTACGATTGACAGATTGGATAATTTTTTGAATGTTCCTAATAAAGTTTCGGTGAGTCTGTATAACATACAGTATATTAACAATACTGGACGTGTCACTGAAATTGGAATTCATAGTCCTGCCACCGAGTGGCGCCATTAGCTAAAATATGACTTTGCCCCCCCCCTGTGGTGTCTGAAAGTTACAGCATGCATTACTGTCTTCACATGTCGGAGTTACAGCAACGTTTTTAATGGAGTTTTGCACCATTACAGGATGAATTCATTGATATTCATGTATTCATGTCATTAAATTACAAGAGGCTCCAAAAGCTGTGAGTCTATTACCACCATTCAGTTATCAAAAATGAATATAATTTTTGTCATATTTATTCAACACGATTACATTCTTTACCCATAAAACTCAAACTTTAGTCTAATTCCCTTAAAACGACGTCAGCGAGGATCATCAAGGTTCGTTAATATTCCACCATTTCAGGTGTTAGTAATCTAAACAAAAAATTCTAAAATATTCAATTAAATGAATGTACGCAACCAGGTCGTTCTTCCGTAAACTGGGGGAAAGTATGTACACCCTACTTTAATTCTATGTTTTTATTTATCAGCGACTAAATGACTATTGTGTGGTCCTCACCGACTTCTATAAACAAGCAAGTTACTTCAGGTGACGACAACAATGGGGGGAAAAACCCCAACAGATTTCAATATGTAGTCATTTTTTTTTATCCCAAACAAGTAAACCAACATTCGTGAACCAGGTGGGGGAAAAATAAGTACACCCTCCCTACTTCCACTGTAATTAAGAGAGTAATTACTGTAGCAGCCAGGTGTTACTAAAGAAATGCACAGGATTAGTTAATCATCAAGAAGTGTGGCTACCGCTATAAAAGCAGAACTTTTGACAGTTTGGTGTTCTGGAACACTTAGGTGGGTGTCTACATCATGCCAAGAAGAAAGGACATCAGCTATGACCCCAGAGAAGCAACTGTTGCTGCTCATCAATCTGGGAAGGGTTATAAGGCCATCTCCAAACAATTTGAAATCCATGAGTGGGCGTCCCAGCAAATTCATTCCAAGGTCAAACCGTTTAATGCTCAGAGATATAAAGAAAACCTCAAGAGCTACGTCATGTGATCTAGAGGCCTCTGTAAGCACATTAAATGTTTATGTTCATGACAGCACAATCATAAAAAGAATGAACAAGTATGGCTTTCATTGAGGAGTTTTTAGGATTTGGGTCCTAAAAACTCCTCAATTAAAAACTCCTCAGGTGCAAAATTGCACCTGAAGAAACCACAAAAGTTCTGGAACAGTATCCTTTGGACTGATGAGAGCAAGGTGGAGATGTTTGGTCATCATGCACAGCGCCATATTTGGTGAAAGCCAAACACAGCGTATCACCACAAACACCCCATATCAACTGTGAAGCATGGTGGTGGAGGGGTGATGATTTGGGCTTGTTTTGCAGCCACAGGACCTCTGAAACTTTCAGTCCACGAGACAACAATAAACTCCACTTTTTTTCTTCCAGAATATTCTTGAGACAAATGTAAGGAAATCTGTCCAGCAGCTTAAACTGGACCAAAGTTGGGTCATGCAACAGGATACCAAGCACAGCAGCAAATCAACATCTAAATGGCTAAAGAAGACAAAAATGTAGAAAAAGATATTGGAATGACCAAGTCACAGACTCATAGGCATCCACAACATTTCTTCTGAAGGCCTTACAAAACTCTTTAGATCTTGGCATGATGACACCACACACCTCAATATCAAAGGGCAGGTTCTAATCACTGGCACCCAATCTTGAACACCTGATTCTAATTTTATGGATTTGAAGGTGTGGTAAATGTAGGGGTGTATTTACTTTTTCCATGTGACACATTTTCAATGTGTTCATTTGGTCATTTAAATTGTGAAAATTACTACGAAATGTAAATTTTATGTGTCATTTGAGAGTGTATCACCTTTGTTAATAGGCACGGTTTCAAAGAGGATCAAATGTTTGCATGTCCAAATGTGTAAAAGAAAAAAAGAAAACCCAACAATTTCCATGGGGTGCACTTATTTTTTCACACGACTGTAAAGGCTATATAAATGTTACTGCTAATTAGCTACATTGCCTCAGTCATTGGTTTATATTCATAGTCATAGGATATTGGTTTCATTTTAACTCCACTGTTTTCACACTTGTGTTACTGCGGAAAGAAAGAAACAAACAAACCAAAACAAAAAAAGACTAGTGAGAATAGACACCTCCTGGTGGAGGAAATGTGCATCGCAGATTCTTGTTGTCATTACTCTGCTATTTTCGCTTCACCTGTCTTTCAATTTTACTTCGCTCTAAGTACCTGTTCTTTTCCATTCTTTATTAGAAGCTAAAACTAACACGAGCTTCCCAGGACCTTCAGAACACTAAGTGCTTTGTCATCTTGCTTGTTAGTTCGTAAACCAACAAGTAAGATTAACCACCGATCTATCGTACTACAAATAAGTTAGTCAAGTTAATTTAATCCTAACCAGCACCAACATATTCCTTTATTTTCCATGTAGCCCTTCCAAATAAAGTTTTTTTTGTAGCTAATTGTTGATTACGTTGATTACGTGTTATTTCTTAATACTGTCTGTGTCTGTTTCTGCAGTTTAAGCTGCTGAGTCATCTAAATTTACTTCCAGACTGTGAATCGATTGTTTGACTATTGACTCGTGAGGGTTTTGTCTGGACTCGGGCTGGGCGGAGTCAACGAACAAGTATTTACAGCTTGTTCGTGGCTGTGGGGATTTGTTCATTCAGCCACAAGAGCATTAGTGAGGTCGGGCGCCGATGTTGGGATGTCGAGGAGGCTCCGGTTCCAGTTCATCCCAAAGGTGTTCAGTGGGGTTGAGGTCAGGGCTCTGTGCAGGACACTCGAGTTCTTCCATTCCAACCTTAACACAACTTGTTTTAACAGAGCTCGCATTGTGTAAAGGGGCGTTGCCATGCTGGTACAGCTTTGGGCCTCAGTTCCAGTGAAGGGAAATCATAATGCTACAGCATTCCAAGTCGATTCTTTTTCTGTCACAACTCATCCTGAAGACTTTTATTTCTTCTTACACTACAGAAACTTGTCAATAATTGTGAAACAACTTAGTTCTTGTTCTCATAAAGTTGTTTCCATACCAGTCTCTCATTTTCTCTCGCTTGTGAAATCGATAAGACAAATAAGTGCAGCTTTTTATGTTACAGAGAGACCTCAGAGTGTAAACTCGTCTGTCCTGAAGAGAGCACTGAATGGAGAGAGAGAGAGAGAGAGAGAGGTACACGTTTATGTCATGCGCAGATTAAACATAAACAGTAATGAAGAGAATATCTTGATCGTTTGAAATTTATGATCGTTATGGTCTTTCTGCCTTTTCAGTCTCATCAGGTTGATGTGCTTTTTTCCCCCTTTGCTGGAATGAAGACCGCTGCGTGTCGCCATGCCGACGCACAGATTGACTGACAACCCGTAGTAAGTGTAGTAACGATTTTAATGTCACAACTATTGCTAGAATCGGAAGTTTTTATATCAAACAAAAACGTACGAACTAGTTTTGTGCAAATTTTGTTTATTATCTTGCAATAGTGAGACCACATTCTCATACTTTAGATTTTCTTTTCACATGAACAAAATGGCCGCCATGATGCTGTCTAGCTTGAGATCACACAAAATATACACATGGTAGTACTTACTACTAAATTTCTGTTTCCTGTTTTGTTTTTTTGTTTTTTTATATAGTTTAGCTATTTATTTATTTATTTATTTATTTATTGTTATGAAGTGCTTTGGCATTTTTTTTTTAATTTTTGTTTTTTGACCCCAAAAATTTATCTTGTCGAATTTCCTAAACTGACCGTCATCCTCGGTGCGTGACGCCATCCGTCGTGGCAAAAACAAAAAGCAAATCTTATCGAAACTTGCATAACGTGGCGTAAAATATCTTGGTATCAAAACTATGTATGAGGTAACCAAAAAACACCTACAAAATGAAACGAATATGTTCATGGTTATAATATCCAGTCCCAAAATCGAGTTAACTCCGCAATATATACAGGAGCTTGCGATTTTTAAAAATTGCCGCAGATTATCCACAGATTCGGGCCAAGACGCGTCCCGTGACGTCATCACGATGCGCGTTCAGCCAAAGCTCCCTTCGAGTCACGTGCGTAGGACACAAGTATACCGCCAAAAGGTCTCGTTTACCAACAAACATCGCCGCGAAAGACAGTGCGAAACAACTGCCATTTCGCCAATTTTTTTTTCAAAGTAGTTTTCCACAAAAACCACAAAAAAACTCCTCCGTCTCCAAAAGTTTCTCTTAAACTGTCCCTGCGCTTGTTTTTAATCAGAAGGAATCGTCTGTTGAACTTTTTCCCCCCACGTTAAAGCTCTAGTAGCTGTAGCAGTTTAATCCTTTATTTTGCGATCTTAACGATGTCACACTGTGAATAATAATAATAATAATAATTATAAAGTATGAGTCCACACCTATCTTTGCTGTAATTGTCATAGGTATTTGTGTATACACTATACGGCCAAAACTATCTGGAAACCTGCTTATCACACCCGTCTGTGGTTCTTCCTCAAACTGATGACACAAAGCTGGATGCACACAACTGTTCAGAATGTCTTTGCACGCTGTAGCATTACAAGTTCGCTTCACTGGAACTTAGCGGCGCTAACCTGTCCCAGCCATGTTACAAAAACATTTTTGTATTAAAATGTCATGTCATTTGTCATTACTGTCAAACTAATGGGAAATTTTCTAATTACTCTCCAGGTTGTATGACTCACTTTAAAGAAAATGGCACACAGAGTCGGAAGCAACTCTATTAAAAGAGATCACAGGTCAGAATGATGAGGGGAATGTCTCACAAGCTAGTATGTAAAATAATCCTTCAATGTGGCGTACTTCAATGTACTGTTTTGTGTACAGTGGGGTCCAGAAGTCTGCGAGCACTCGTAAAGATGGTTCTATTTGGCATGCTTTTCTAATTTAATACAACCATTTTCATTACAACTTATACTATTGACAACAACGGGAGTGAAAAGTGGAATCTTTGACATTTTTAGGTGAATTTCTGAGTCATAACGGCGTGCGCTAAAGCACTGACGCCGGCATGGACCCCACGAGTTTGGGCAAAACCTGACGATCCATTTTAGATCAAATCCATCGGCGTGTCATCTGAACACGGGCTTCAGTAGAAGAGCTTGAGTATGAGGAAAATCTGAGCTATTTTTTCGTTCTAGCGAGGATTCGGGGGTTTACTCGCGTTAAATGTTATGGAATGCGGTTGATTCACTTCACAACATGTACGTAGAAATTTCTGTGAGGAAATTTCAGGATGATGGTAAATATGCCTGGAGGCAACGGGCTGAGAATTGTCTTAAATTTATTCTCGGAAAGTCGCGCACGAGCCGCCTCGGGAGGTCAGGAATTCTTTAATGTATCAAATATATCAAGAATATTTTCTCAACGGCCCACGGGTCGAAGTGAAAGTGTAGATTTTTCTGTGATGTCTTGCACATTCATCTTAGACCCTGTAGTACAGCTCAGGTGGGACTCCAAATGGAGTGGATAAGTCTTAAAAGTGGACAAAGAGAATTCACTTCAACAAATGAGACAAAAAAAAAAATTCATTTAATTATTGAGGAAAACGATCCAATATTTCATATCTTATTTCATAATATATAATATTTCATAATATTTCATCATGAACATGAAAAAGGAGATTTCTGAGGACCTCAGAAAAAGAGTTGTTGACGCTCATCAGGCTGGAAAAGGTCACAAAACCATCTCTAAAAAGTTTGGACTCCACCGATCTACACTCAGACAGATTGTGTAGAAATGGAGGAAATTCAAGACCATTGTTCCCCTCCTCAGACCAACAAAAATCACTCCAAGGACAAGACGTGTAATAGTCCATGAAGCCACAAAGGAACCCTGGGTAACTTCTAAGCGACTAAAAGCCTCTCTCACATTGCCTAATATTAATGTTCATGAGTCCACCATCAGGAGAACTCTGAACAACAATGGTGATCATGGCAGGGTTGCGAGGAGAAAGCCACCGCTCTCCAAAAAGAACATCGCTGCCCGTCTGCGGTTTGCTCAAGAACATGTGGACAAGCCGGACGGCTATTGTATAAATGTTTTTCTGGACGGATGAGACCAAAATACTGCTTTTTTGGTTTAAATAACAAGCGTTATATTTGGAGAAAAGAAAACACTGCATTCCAGCATAAGAACCTTCATACTATCTGTGAAACACGGCGGTGGTAGTGTCATGGTTTGAGTCTGTTTTGCTGCGTCTGGGCCAGGACGACTCGCCATCACAGACATGTAATATCGAATCATTTTCCTCAATAAACAAGTGACCAAGTGTAATATTTTTGTCTCATTGGGTCCTCTCTATCGACTTTGAGGACTTGCTGAAGTGTTTTATTCCTCTTATACCCCAGCAATTTGCCAACGATTACAATCTAAATTATTACTATACCTTTTAGTCCAATAATCGTAACATGTAACGTCAAGTTACTTCCTGTTCTCAATTATGTCATAGCAGCTATAAACAGTCGTTCCCTCACCAGCATCTCTTTTTTTCTCTCTCTGGTAATAAGATTAAAAAAAAACAAAAACCCAACAACCCACAACTTGTCATCCACGAAGCATGAACTCCTCCGTCCTGAGGCCAGGAGCATTGATATGAACTTTTGACTCGCAGCTGCACTACTGTCAGAACTGCTTTATTCAACACCTTCTGACCAATCAGAACAGCACTGTTGTGTACGGATTTCAATCAGTTCTTCCTGGATTCCTTTCCACTGTGGACTCTTAATGGACGAGAGTTAAATTATTGCGCAGCACGACCTTGAGTGATCATTGATGCCAGTAGTGCAGAACTGTTTATAGAATTCTAATGAAAAGCAGCACAAATTTCAGATTAAACTCTATATACCGCCTCCTACCAGATAAGCCTCTTTCATTTACTGAACCGTTTCTTACTCACTGCGGTTGCAGTTTATTTGCCCCTGAACACGACTTGCACTGGTATTTCACGCGGGTTCACTGATTCCATGACATTGTTCTGTATAGCACTTCTCATAAATAGCGTTCGACCTGGCCATTGTCGTGGCCACGAGGACGAGAAACAACCGCCACTGACACACACAGTAGGCCGTCGTGCGAAAGTATGTATTACACAGGACGAGAAGAAAATGAACACACCTTGAATAGTTTACATAATATATTCAGCACATATGTACACCACAGTATAGTGGAATTTATTCTCATTTCTGTCCAGTGATTTTAGAATCTAACATATTTATGACGCTTCCAGTTTTACACAGAGGTTTTATTTATTTATTATTATTTACTGTAGTTTTCAGAAGCAATATTTCCCCCATATTTACCCAACATTTACTAGTGGATATTATTTTATGACATATATAACACGTAAACGCTTTTAAAACGATTGTAAAAACAGTCACCACCCAGCGTATTGGAAAATGTATTAAATCATTTCTAGACAACGTCCTGTGTAGTTCACTTGGTAAATTTCACATCTTCGTACTTAACAACCTTGCCGTTCCTCGTGACTATTTGTTTGAACTGTACCTCGTGACGATTAGCCGTTCCCTCTGATGGTAAAGGGGACGGAAAAGGCATCGGTGAGAACATGTTCTCAGGAGCAAAAGGTGAACGTCGTGGTAATGGGCTCTGGTTGATGTGTTTAGCAGGTGTTTCATGGTGTGTTGGGAAAGGGTCGAGCAGGTCCCATTTTCTCCTGAATCCAAGATCAGCAGCTCCTGGTCCCCAAGCACCCCTCAAACCTGCGTTTTGTCTTCCTGCTCCTGCCTCGATTTGCCGGGTCTTGCCAATCACTTCAGCCATGGTGGCTTTCTGT
Organism: Ictalurus furcatus; assembly: GCF_023375685.1. Classification (NCBI taxonomy): domain Eukaryota; kingdom Metazoa; phylum Chordata; class Actinopteri; order Siluriformes; family Ictaluridae; genus Ictalurus; species Ictalurus furcatus. The sequence goes on along the minus strand of NC_071277.1, from coordinate 19,182,781 downwards.
CGTGGAAATGGGTTTTGCTGGATGTGTTTAGCAGGTGTTTCATGGTGTGTTGGGTTAGGGTTGAACGGGCCCAATTTTCTCCCCAATCCAAGATCAGCAGCTCCTGGTCCACAGGCACCCCTCAAACCTGCGTTTTGTCTTCCTGGTCCACAGGCACCCATCAAACCTGCGTTTTGTCTTCCTGGTCCTGCCTCAATTTGCCGGATCTCGCCAATCACTTCAGCCATGGAGGCTCTCTCTACTGCACGTGTCATCACCATCCTGGACACAACGCTACAGTATGGATTGTCTTTCAGAGACTCTTTAACCTTGGTCGGAGTCACACTATGGGTTGGAAGCCTGACCCTATGGCAGAGTTCGGCAATGATTTTGCCCATGGCCCACACGTCTGAATGCTTGTCTCGAACGTTTCCTTGCCAGATCTCAGGAGCAGAGTAGGCCGTGTTGCCCATGTTTCCGGCAGAGCTTAAGCCGTTTCTGAAGAATTTTGCCAGGCCCATGTCAATGATCACAGCACGATTAGATCCGTGCTCAATCTAGTGGGATGAAAAGAAACAGGAGATCAGTCACTGAAAGTTCATCATTTCTACTGGCAGGTGAAATGTTCCCAATCAGCAGCTCTGACAGTAGTGCAGCTGCAAATCATGGGTTTATTTTGATTCGTTAGTTCATATTTCATTGGTGTAAATAAGTGGAATACAACAATTAATCAGTTTTGGGGTTGTAACACCGAGTAACTCCGTTACTAACACCACCCTGATGGTTATTTTGCTAAAACAGCATGGCATAGTGTTTGTATAACTTACTTATCCTCCTTCTCATGTTATTTACTTTATGCCGATCCTTAAAGGTTTGCGATTGGGAGACCGGTTATTCGGCTTCTTTGGTGAATTTCTTGAAGCCTACGGTACATCAGCACTCACCATGATGTTGTCTGGTTTGAGGTCCTGGTGGACGATGTCTTTGCTGTGCAGGAAGTTCAATCCTTCACACATGCCCGTGATGATGGTGGCCTTCACCAACGAGGTCAGCTGTAAAGAACGTTAGCAGTAGCATTTAAACAGTGCATATAACATTTCTGAAATCTGCTTTCATTCCCAACACATACCTGTATTTTCGATTTCCGAACGTTAAATATGGCCGTCTCAAGATCCTCTCCGAAGACGAACTCCAGGGGAATGTGCCACTTGTTGTCTTCCAGCCACGGCATCCCGAGGAGCCTCACAACGTTGTTGTGTTGTGCTTTCCTGCAGTTTGAATGTTAGAATAAGCGATTAATGGAAACGTACCCAGTGCTAGGGCTTGTAATGAAAGAAGCTTTATTTCATTGTGCGGTTATTGTAATAATAAAGGAACTTTTTAAACGGCACGTAAGCACTATGTGAGTCATATAAGCTCCCCTTTACTGTTAACCGTAATGAAATGATGAATTCTCTTAAGATAAAGAGCATGATATCTGTGGGAGGAATCGTATAAATTTGCTCACTCATAAACTCGGCACTCTCTGGTGAGCTGTTCCATAGTGATGACGTACACAGGCACTTTCTTCAGCGCGGTCCATTTGTCTTTGTACTTTTGCTTATACACTTTCCCAAAACAGCCCTCTGCCAGGGTTTTTGTAGAAGGTTCCATCTAATGTTCAAACAGATTTAAGAAAAACGTGATAGTCTTTATATTTTCGCGTTTAACAGGTGTTACAATGATTTTTATGTCTCTGACACTAGGTAGCAGAGGCGTTCTTATGTTTCCCTGTTGTCCATGCTCGTTAGACCAGTATCTCAAGAACGTGCGGTTGACTGTTTGTAGAATCGACCGTATATGCAGTTATCATCATAACCAGCTGATGAACCGATTCGATTTGGGAATTGTTCGGCAAAGTCAAATGTCTGAAATCATTTGTCTTCAATAGCTCCCTTTCTACCTTTAAATAGATTTTTAAAGGCATTTGAGGCATGCAAATTGCTAACTGGAAAGACTAGACTTGTCAGTAGCGGAGGCATTGACGGCATCGAGTTGCACTTGTTCTTTTTTACGGTACGGGAAAGAACATGGAGCGATGACTTCCCAAATATCTATTACAAGGTTCATGCGTTCTGCACAGAATCTGTAAAAAATTGTTTCATCAGAGCTTGAAAAATGTCAAGTCTAGGAGCTATCAGAAGAATTTTAACAGTGTATGATGTGTGTCTTGTTTGACCGCCCCGCCCCGCCACCCCTCCCCCGCAACACTCCTTTAGTGCCATGCTACGCAGGACAATTACTCTGTTAAGGATTTATTCGATTGGACCACACGGTATCTGAAAAAAAAAATTAAAATAAAAAATGTTCATATTGTTTGTTCATCTTGTTATTCAAAAATGTTTGAGACATGAACCAAAATTGTATATGAAGTTGTATGTAATTTGCCTACCGTAAACAAAACCACTGCAAAAATGGTTTTGAAAAAAAGTTTTTATTAAAAAAAGTAATAAAAAAAATCTTCATACAATTTAAAAAAAAAAACTTTGGTTATGTCCTTATATTATGTCCTTATATTATGTCCCCGCCCCCCGCCACCACCACCACCACCATAAATAAGTAATATTAAAACAACTCAAACTATTCACATAAGTAAGCAAAAGAACCTGTAATCAGTCCTGATCAGTACGAGTAAACGTTCATACTGCACCTTTTGCACAGCAGTTGCTCAGCGGTTATTGTTTTATGAAGAAAGTGCTGCAGATTGAGACCTTTTCATTCTCACCACACCCTCATTCCCCAAAGTGAAAATAAAAACTACTTACTGATAGGCCATTGGTGACGTATTAGGGGTTTTTTTTTTTTTTGTTGTTGTTGTTGTTTTTAAAGAAAAACATATGACCAGATTTATTTATGTGTTGGGAGCAGGGGAAACACTAAAATGTGCAGGACCAGGGTTGGGAAACTGTGATATAAAGCAAAAACCAATGAGGTGACCCACCAATCCTAATCGAACATTTCAACTGGACCATTCAACAAAAACAACAACAAAATCACTTAGCTAAAAAAAGGCAACACTAAACTATTAATGTGTATCACGCTGACCTCAATATGTGTGAAGGAACCAGTTCAAGAATCAAATCAAATTTTTCACATGAACTGGGCATGGTATATTATTATTGTATTTAAAGTATCGAAAACCAGTGCCAACAAATAGCTATTGTCCCTACGGCCACTAGATGGCAGTGTTGTCTTCCTGTTCAGACACACAGACAGTTTTATGACGCTGGCCAAACAATTCATGGGGTGAAATCAGGGCCAGTATATGGGATTTAAAAAGAACGTGCTATTTATTTTATTTTATTTTATTTTATTCAAACTTGCACTTTCATAGTTTCGAATATTTCTTAGCCTGCAATTGTATGTCACACTTTGTGTGCAAGTGTAAAAATTGTGTAGCCGTGTATTGAGATGTTCGAACACGTAAACTTTGTGTGTAGAGAGATTTTTTGTGAAGCGTTAATAAAATTTGTGCACAAATTATTCCCACGGTCAGATTTTTCCGGAAACCATTTCACATTCAAGAAGCAAACCACCACTCCCCCAAAATCTTCTTGACTTGCCTTCACACGTAGAAGTTAGTAGTCGATGAGAAGACTACCAACTGACTTTCTAATCAGAAAGAGAATTCCGGGAAGGGGCAGCGTGTCCTCGTTAGTACGCAGGTGCAAAATCATTACAGCTCCCGTTACTGCATTGCTGTGTGTTTGTTTTAAGTGTCGCTCACATTACAGACACAAACCTGTAGTTAAAAGTAAAAATACAGCCCCCTCCGAAAGTATTGGAATGGCAAGGCTAATGCTTTTTCATGTAATTATCAATTTTTTGGTGGGGGCTAGATTCTACTTAATACTAGGGTTGCTGCAAATAAAGAGAGATATGGAATTGTGCTTTTGAAAATAAAGCTGTTTAAAGCCATAATCAGGTAGAAAACTGAACTGTTTTCCAAGCTCACCTACAGGTATTTAAATCAACTCTATTCATAGCTCAGATTTTTATTCCCTTTAGAACTCAAATACATCCTATTCCGCTGAAGAGAGATTTAATCGCGGCTTTATTTATAAATATAGTTGAGCCAAGTTTCCATGCGGAACAAATCCTTATTTCAGTCAAAGATTCATTCGCTCATTATATTTTCAATGATGCATATTCAACATATTCTCATCTGCCATTGATACACAGCAAGAATATATTATACATGACTAGAAGAATACTAACACACATTATGCATTTAGCAAAAACACATTCACTACATATACACACACACCGTATTATTTCTTTATAGCTTTGAATCTGGAAAACATATACAAGAGAGGTCTTGCATTGTGTATTATGTAACTTATCATTCTGTGTTCAAGTTCACACTGTTTTCAAGTTTCCCCCACTTACTTTACTTATCACCATAACATAATCACTTTACATCTGCCAATCTGTTGGCGTTACTCTTTTTGTACACTCTCCCACTCTTTTGTCCCCCTAAAAAGGCTGAAATTGTGGACATACCTGCTCCATGAATAGCACCCTGAATTGCCACTGATTTGCCCCCTGTTTGCCTCCAATTTCGCCCTGTATTGCCCCCTGATTTGTGCCCTGTTTTGCCCTTTGAATTATCCCCTGAATTGCCCCCTGAATTGCCCCCTGAATTGCCCCCTGAATAGCGGCCTATGCTGTAGCCTGATTGGCGCTCTCATTTGCCCCCAGACAAACGGCCTGAATTGCGGCCTTGATGACTCCCTGATTTGTCCCCCCACAAAAGGCCGGCATTCCGGCCTTACCTGCCCTATGAATAGCGGCCTGAATTGACCCTGATTTGCCCCCCAATTTGCCCCCATTTGCCGGGTCTCACCAAACACTCCAGCCATGGTGGCTCTCTTTCGTGGAAATGGGCCATGGTGGATGTGTGTAGCAGGTGTTTCATAGTGTTGTGCTTCTGTTGGGTAAGGGCTCAGCAGGACCCGTTTTCTCCCCAATCCAAGATCAGCAGCTCCTGGTCCACAGGCACCCCTCAAACCTGCGTTTTGTCTTCTTGGTCCACAGGCACCCATCAAACCTGCGTTTTGTCTTCCTGGTCCTGCCTTAATTTGCCGGATCTCGCCAATCACTTCAGCCATGGAGGCTCTCTCTGCTACACATCTCATCACCATCCTGGACACAACGCTACGGTATGGATTGTCTTTCAGAGACTCTATAACCTTGGTCGGAGTCAAACCATGGGTGGGAAGCCTGACCCTTCTGCAGAGTTCGGCAATGATTTTGCCCATGGCCCACACGTCTGAATGCTTGTCTCGAACGTTTCCTTGCCAGATCTCAGGAGCAGAGTAGGCCGTGTTGCCCATGTTTCCGGCAGAGCTTAAGCCGTTTCTGAAGAATTTTGCCAGGCCCATGTCAATGATCACAGCACGATGACATCTGTGCTCAATCTAGTGGGATGAAAAGAAACAGGAGATAAAGATTTAATAATTTCTGAAATTCTCCCAGTCAACAGCTCTGACAGTGGTGGAGCTGCAAATCACAGATTTATTTTGATGCACACTGAAAAACATTGCACACACACACACACACACACAAAATTCACGTAGCTAAGAAATCAGCATTAAACAATTAATGTGGATCACTCTGACCTCAATATGTTTGAAGAAACCAAATCAAGAATCAAATCAATACAGTGAGTCGTAATGATAATGGACAGACTGGTTTTGCAAATAGGCACATAATTAGGTGTATTTTTAGTATTATTATAACTACTACTACTACCACCACCACTACTACCACTACTACTACTACTACTACCATTACTACTACTACTACTACTACCATTACTACTACTACCATTACTACTACTACTACTACTACCATTACTACTACTACTACTACTACTACTACTACTACCATTACTACTACTACTACTACTACTACCATTACTACTACTACTACCACCACCACCACTACTACTACTACTACCATTACTACTACTACTACTACTACTACTACTACTACCACCATTACTACTACTACCACTACTACTACCATTACTACTACTACTACTACTACTATTACTACTACCACTACTACTACTTCTACTACTACCACCATTACTACTACTACCACTACTACTACCACCACTACCACCACTACTACCATTACTCCTACTATAACTACTACTACTACTACTACTACTACTACCACCACCACTACTACTACTACTACAACTACTAATTTTATTACGATTTTTTTCTGCCCCTAAATGTCCACTGTGAACACTCAAATTTAATCAAATGTAACTCCTGCCTGCTTTTCATATACAGCTATCTCACAGTATCCTAAGCTTTTGAGAGAGAATTTCATGAAACTACTAAGAATTTTAATAAACATCAGTTGTCGAGATTTAACAGTATAAAAATGCTAGAAAAGTCCATGACGACAGATTTAAAAAAAACAAAAAACAAAAAACAAAACAACTCTCTTTGTTTATGCTTATGAATACATACTTATTATTCCCTCTCAGTACAGTATACCTAGTGATGATGATTTTTGTAAATACTACGCATGCCACGTAGTGATGAATGTTCTGACAATCGTTATCTCGATGCTATAATTCCGAATGAAAGTACAGCATTTGGGTAAATTGAACCTTTTACAAATACTGACACAGTAGGCCATCGTGCAAAAGTATGTAGTTTTATAGGACAAAAAGTATTTTAACACATTAAATATTTAGCAAAACATATTCACCATATACACACACACACCACATTACAGGTTCTTTACAAGAGAAACAGTGCATGATTTATGTGTGGCAAGACTATAATCCCAGTTTTCCCCACTTTTGTCTCTGGTTGTTATCCCCACAGCGTAAAGAGTTTAAATCCACCACCTGGAATCTTTTCTCAATACTGTCTCGGGAAACTTCTCCACTCGTTCCAGTGATTTTACAGCTTTTTGTAATGGCTCAAGTTATGCACAGTGTTTTCAAGGGATGTTTATAGTATTCACTATACTTTGTAAAAGCGACACATTTTCCCCTCAGATGTTCCCAAGATTCACAGGTTGAAAGTATATAATACTGGTGACTTCCAAATCACATCCCAGCAAACTGAAAAGCTGATTAAATCGTTTGTATTCTTCTTCTTGTATTGATCACTTGGTAATCGCCACGTGGTCATACTTAGCAACCTTGCCGTGCTTCATGACTATTTGTTTAATCTCCATTTGGCCAGTGTCGTTATCAAAACTACGATGAACCACCGTTCCATCTTGCGGTAAAGGACAAGGAATGGATATTTGTGAGAATTGATTGGCCAATTCCGTTGCAGTAACAGGAACTATAGCTTGAAGTCGTGGAGATGGGCTACGGTGGATGCGTTCAGCAGGTATTTCGTGGTGTTTCGCTTCTGGAGGATAAGGGGTCGGTGGGCGCAATTTTTGCTTCGCGCCAAAATCAGCAGCCCCTGTTCCCCAGGCGCCCATCGGGGCGCCCATTGGGGCGCCCAAACCTGCATGTGGTCTTCCTGCTCCTGCCCATTGATTTGCCCCCTGATTCACCCCGATTTGCCGGATCTCTCCAATAACTCCAAACATGGTGGCTCTCTCTGCTGCATTCTTCACAACCATACTGGACACAACACTACAATAAGGATTGTCTTTCAGAGTCTCTTTAATCTTGATGGGAGTCAGATTAAGGGTCGGAAGTCGGACCCTGGCGCAGAGTTCTGCATTCATTTTGCCCATGGCCCACACGTCCGAACGCTTGTCTCGAACGTTCCCTTGCAGGATCTCAGGCGCAGCGTAGGCCTCATTGCCCAAGTTTACGGCAGAGCTTAAGCCATTTCTGAAGAATTTTGCCAGGCCCATGTCAATGATCACAGCACGATGAGATCCGTGCTCAATCTATTTGGATGGAAAAAAATAAAGTTGATATAAAAAAATAGTTTTGGAAATGAGTCTCCATTATCAGCACTTTTTAACGATTGGTGGTAAAGTTGTAACGTTATGTTTTCCACCATGTGAAAGTCTTCTGGTTAACAGTTGGTCTATCAGTCTATCAGTGGCATCCTGCTTTTTTTTTTTTTTTTTTTTTTTCATCTTAGTACAGTGGATATAAAAATTTGCACACCCCTGTTAAAATGGCAGGTTTTTGTGATGTAAACCTTTTCTACCTTCATTGTGAAATTTGAACCTATTAATTAAAGTGAATCATTAACTACTACTAAACTACTGCTTTGTTGAAGCACCTTTAGGTTTTATCACAGCCCTTCAATACTTTGAGGTAAGTATCAGTCAGTTTGGAGCATCCTGCCTCAGCAATATTTTGCTGTTCTTCCTTGGAAAAGCATTCTAACTCTGTCAGACTGTCTGGGCATCTCCTGTGCACAGCCCTCTTCAGGTCACCACGCATATTTTCGATTGGATTTAGGTCTGGACCCTGGCTGGGCCGTTCCAAACCCTTGAACTTGTTTTGAAGAAGATGTTCCTTTGTTGATCTGGAGGTTTGCTTTGGGTGGTTGTCTTGCTGCAAGGTGAAATTCTTCTTAATCTTAAGGTTTTAAAGCCACGAATAAAGCTCCAGTTCCAGCTAAAGAAAAACAGCCCCAGAGTATGATGCTTCCACCACCATGCTTCCCATACTTGTTTTTTTTTTGTGTGTGTGTGCCAACCGTATATTTTGGAATTATGCCCAAAAACTTCAACCTTGGTCTCATCAGAACATGGTTCTGGGAGATTATTATTATTATTATTATTATTATTATTATTGGTTAAAAAGGGCTTCCGTCTTGCCACCTGACACCATCACCCAAACATATGAATAATTCAGAGATTGTTGTCACATGTAAGGAGCAGTCAGTACTTGCCAGAAATCGCTGCAATTCTTTTAATGTCGCTGTAGGCGTCTCGGCAGCCTCCCTGACCGGTTTAAACCTGATCTTCTCATCAATTTTAGAGGGACGTCCTGTTCTTAGTAGTGTCACTGTCGTGCCATATTTGCTCCACTTGTTGATTACTGTCTTTACAGTGTTCCGTGGTATATCCAATGCCTTGGAAATTTTTTTGTAACCCTCTCCCGATTGATTTTTTTCAACAGTGAGATCCCTTACCTGCTTTGTAAGCTCTTTGCAGCCCATGGCTACCAAGAAGATGTCAGGAAAATCCTATAGGAACAGCTGGACTTTTTGGGGGTTAATCAGTCACTTTAATTGATGGCACGCGTACACTAAGAGTATTTAACATGAGTTTGAATGTGACTGGTTGATTCTGAAAACTGCCACATTCCTAATCATGAAAGGGTGTGCACACTTATGCAAGTTAGGTATGGGAAGTGTTTGTTTTTCTTTTTTCTTTTCCGAAAACATTTCTGCGTGTTTGCCACTCGATATTTATACGTTGCAATTTACACGATTGAACTTTTTTTTTTTAACATGACAAAATTTTAACAGGGGTGTGTAGACTTTTTTTTTTTTTTCATATCCATTGTATCTTTAAGAGAACGTGAGAGGACCACTGTTTCTAGCTGCTATAACATAAGTGTTAACATGACGTTCCAACATTACATGTAACTGTTAACGAATCGAACGACTGAATGTGTTGTTCTTAAATAAATAAACAATCTAATCATTGGCAGATTGCTGTAGCGTAAGAGGAATTAAACTAAATTATTGAATTTCTTGAAGCCTACGGTACATCAGCACTCACCATGATGTTGTCTGGTTTGAGGTCCTGGTGGACGATGTCTTTGCTGTGCAGGAAGTTCAATCCTTCACACATACCCGTGATGATGGTGGCCTTCACCGACGAGGTCAGCTGTAAAGAAAGTTAGCAGTAGCGTTTTAACACTAGGTGAGGCGAGTTTAAGTCTTTATTTATTCTTAATTATTCGTCGATTCATTCACCTGTATTTTCGATTTCTGTACGTCAAATATGGCCGTCTCAAGATCCTCTCCGAAGATGAACTCCAGAGGAATGTGCCACTTTCCGTCGTCCAGCCACGGCGTCCCGAGGAGCCTCACCACGTTGTTGTGTTGTGCTTTCCTGCATTTAGAAAGATCGAATACGTGATTGACAAAATATCTAAATACATGTGATTAAAATATCTGTGTGAGGAATGATAACTTTACGCACTCGTAAACATGGCACTCTCTGGAAAGCTGTTCCTTAGTGATGAGGTTCACAGGCACTTTCTTTATCGCGGCCCAGGCGTCTCCGTACTTTTGTTTATACACTTTCCCGAAGCAACCCTTTGCCAGGGTTTTTGTAGAAAAATCCATCTAATATATTCAAATCACAAATACAGGAGAAAAGTTGATCGTTAACGTGTTTTTTATTTCCTCATTTAACAGGTGACGCGGATCTTTTTTTTTTCCTTCTAAGGCGTGTCAAAGAACAAGGTGTTTTCGACAAGGTGAGGTGAGTCACCAGACATCTATTGCAGCAAGCCCATGTTCTGCACAGCAACACTCAATTTCATCGATTAGAGTTCCAGAAGTCGTTACTGTATTCGATACGAAACTCAAAAAGTCTACGAGCTATCAGGATCCGGAGCAAAAGATTTTTCCCGTCTGTAATTAACGCTTTAAAGATTGTATATTTCATGTGCATTAGGTTTGATGCAGGTTTTAACTGCCTTTCTGGATTATTTCCATCCATTTCTATAGATCCTGATTTCGGCTTCCATTTTTTTTTTTTTTTTTCTTTCTTTCATGACACAAACTGGTGGTCACAAGCTTTATTCGTTTCTAGATTTACCCAGTGGGCTTTCCAGAAAAAATCCCTGATCTCAAAACCGGTCCAACAGATCTATTTAATTCCAAATGTGACAGAACAGCCTGTCTCACGTGTTCGTTTTCCAATACTAAACAACAGTTGAGGAGTTCAGATGTGTCCGGGCTCGTGCCGAGTAGACATTTCAGACTGATGATGAGATCCGGCCCTCGCTTCAGGCAAGTATTACGAAACCAAAGCGCTCTATGTGTCCGTTTCCAGCCACCTTTACACCATTACTGGAATTTCCAGCTATAGTTTTTGCTAGAACCTGGTTTTGGGGGGGGGGCACAAACTTTTAAACCACTCTCGTTTATTTTATTTTTTTCTTTGATCATTATAAACATCGTAACATACACTCTTTAAATGAGTTAGCTTGCTGGAAAGCTAAATCTTTAAATATATATATATATTTTCTTTGCTATAAATGTATTTTTTTGTCTCCATTTTGTCCACACTACATACTGCTGTATTAAACAGTACAGTTTATTTAGATGATGCATATAAGCTTATAAGCTTACTATATCATATTAATACTTACATAGTATTATCTAGTCTGATGATGATGATGATGATGAATGTTAATGATTAATCATGAAGGTTTTTTTTTTTATTTGTTCTGAAAATCCCTACTAGATTTAGTTTGTTTACTACCGCGTTACCAGACGAATGACTCGATTTGTTCGTAGCCTAAAGAAAAATGGCATATGATATCACTTGCACAGCCGAAAGTCTCAGTACATTTGCTTGATATGAGCGAGCGAGTGAGTAAAACTATATTAACAGTATTCCAAGTCAATATACACACAGCTAAGCTTAATTAATCAGTCTCTGATTGTTAAGAGACATCAAATGGAAATGTACAAAACTCACCTTATAGAGCTTCGCTCAGCAGTTCACGTCGTATGAAGTCTCAGAATGACAGCGTTCTTCTTTGATGAATATCTACCTCTGTGTGTGTGGGTGTGTCTGTGGGTGTGGATTTTATTGTTCTTGGCACATCCTCATTCAGGAAACTGCCAAAAAAAAAAACAAAAAAAAGAGGACTTACATGTCGATCATGTATTTCTCATGGAACTTGTGACATATTACTATTTTTTTTTTTTCTTTAAGGAAAAACATGTTCCTTAAAAAATTGAGCAAGAGACATAAAAGTATATATAATATACAATACAATTATATATAATATGAAACACATCACACTTGGAGTTATAATAATAAGCTGCTTTTAAAGAATCGATTCATTTTAGAATGACTCTTTTTTTTTTTAAATGAAACGATTCACGAAGACTGTAGCGCCGGCTGGGATGGAGAGGTTAATGGAGCTGAACGAATGAATCACAAAGCACAAACGAATCATTTCATTTATTTATAGAGCTCTGCTCGGTGATCAAAAAAAACAGTGAGGTCATGCATCAGTCGCTCCTGGAAGAATGAATCCTGAGTTGTTCACTGACATATAAAGAAATCAGGTCCTCTTTTAAATCAGTGGATTCCAAATGCTCATCTAAATTTTATTTATTTATTTATTTATTTATTTATTTATTTATATTTTACCCTTTGTTTACCCTTTACGTGCCAATTAGCACAGCGATCCTAATTGTTCATGGCAATTTATATCTTCTTTGCACACAAATAAAAATGTCCCTTTTCGACATGAAAACATTTAAATAAGCAGGTAAATAAACAATGCTCAAATGTTCCTTGTTTACTTTTTCGCCTTAACTGTGTGTTTGAATTATTGACGTTTGATAGACAGTAAGAACAAAACATGTGTTATTTTCACTTCAGACACTGGATGGCAGTATTGTCTTCTTGCTCAGACACTTTCCTGACACCAGGCCAAACCATTGATGGGGAGAAATGAGGTCCAGGGTCATAAATTCAGCATGAAAACTTTACCACCTGCCAAAAATATGATGCCGTCAAAACGTAAGGATATCCGACCCTCGAGGATGAGAAGGTGCGTCTCAGGACACTGCAGAAGGCCTGACCGGGCGTGTCAACGTCACAGTGCTGGAAATTATTCAGCGTAATATCCTCGCTGTGTGTACGCTGTGCTCTCGTTCTCTTCTTCCCGCTGAGGAGTGGTTATACGTAAAACTTCAGAGCCGTGCTGAACTTCCTGTAGCACCTGACTCACACCGAGTTCCTGTCATCACGTCGACGATGAGTCAGGTGTTTGTTAACGCAGGGGAACATGTGTAATTATTCGGTCGGAAGTTTGTCAAGATATATGAAGGCTTTGGCAAAAAAAAATTCTCTCTTTGGCATGGAATGATAAAAACCATATACACTCACCATCCATTTTATTAGGAACACCTGTACAATGCGATTATCCAATCAGCTCATCATGTGGCAGCAGTACAGTGCATGAGATCGTGATACTCACGGTAATGTTCAAACCAAACATCGGGGGGAGAAATCCGTCATCTCAGTCAGTATTTCGTGCCAAACAGGCTTGGTTTAAGTATTTCAGGTGGCTGTGGCGGATCAGGTGGTAGAGCGGGTCGTCCGCTAATCGTAGGGTTGGCGGTTCGATTCCCGGCCCACGTGACTCCACATGCCGAAGTGTCCTCGGGCAAGACGCTGAACCCCAAGTTGCTCCAGATGGGAAGCTAGCATCATGCATGGCAGCTCTGCTACCATTGGTGTGAGTGTGTGTGTGTGTGTGTGTCTACACAGAATGGTGCGTAAAACAAAAATCATCCGGCGAGCGGCAGTTCTGCAGCGAAGAGAGACATCGGAGGAGAACGGAGCCGGGAGAAAGGCTCCGCTAACTCGGATGGCCGCTCTTTACAAACACGGCGTGCAGAAAAGCATGGTGGCGTTTCCAAATAAAGTGTCACGTTGTCATGGAACACGTCTTTAATTCCAGTTTTTCTATAACATTGCTTTGAGACTCAAATACGCCCTGACAATTAGCACACAGGAAAAACCTCACCTCATATCATTTCCTCCACCTTCTTCGGGCGTGACGTCCTCCGCGCAATTATCGGTTATAAATCAGATACAAGACGAGAACTAAGCGCATGTGTGATCTCTTAGCCTCCGTACGCTAATTAGCGCTTGGTAAATCTGGGCCTTACTCTATTTCTGTAATATTCTGTCTGCAACATCGCAGTCTTTCATATGTCACACAACTGATCTCATTAAAATCAATCCTCGCAGTCATTACGCTCGTGTCTGAGAGCGTAAAGGCTTGCCGAAGGACACGCAGTCTGCGCCGTTTTCATTCATTTTCCGTGGCGTGAGCTGTCGAAGACGCTGCTTCGGCGCGGTGTCAAAGAGAGCAGACGGACGGAATAAAGGATTTAATTACACCCGCCCCTCGCTAATCTACAAAATAACCTTTTAATTTATCAAATTGCTGTGCGATTCAAGGCCTGAGAGGGATTTCTGAGAAACGAGAGACGCACGCAGTCTCCCGAGTGTTACGGGTCACACCGGGATGAGTTCATTTTCCATTTATTAATGTATTAAGCAGGTTTTTTTTTTTTTTTTTTAAGGTCATATGTTCACCAACAGCATGCAAGACATGCAAGGTTTTGATTAAGGGTCCGACTCTTTGGAAGACTTGGATGTTGTACCACAACCTGCTGGTCACCAGTATAAAACCCACTAACACCCGTGCGTAAAGGTTTAACAAATGGATTCAGATTTTCAGGAAATTTCTCATTTAAAAAGCCAGCGACGTGCACAGCGGTCCTCGGATTGAAACCCATAACCTTCTGGTGTTCCCGTGATCATTTCGATTGAGTGTTTTTATTTTGTTTTTAGTCTTTTGTAAAGTCTTTTTTTTTTTTTTCTTTCAGTTGTAGTTCATGAAAATCTACCACAATTTCAGTCACTGAACACTCAAGAAAACAAACCTCAAAACAAATTTAGCCTGTGGGTATAAAGAAGACTTTGCTTTTTAATTTAATCTCTTTTAAGGAGGAATGAAACACCGTTTCGAAGAGCTGCACGGGTACCAGCAAATTTGTCCATGTCTGTAGGGTCAAGTTTCTAAAAAGTATGAATATGAGTATTCAGGTTCGTTATATTACGCTAGGGCGCACGGTGGATTAGTGGTTAGCACGTTCGCCTCACACGTCGGGGGTTCGAATCCCACCATGGCCCTGTGTGTGTGTGTGTGCGGAGTTTGCATGTTCTCCCCGTGCTGCGGGGGTTTCCTCCGGGTACTCCGGTTTCCTCCCCCAGTCCAAAGACATGCATGGTAGGCTGATTGGCGTTTCCAAAAGTGTCCGTAGTGTATGAACGGGTGTGTGAGTGTGTATGTGATTGTGCCCTGCGATGGATTGGCACCCTGTCCAGGGTGTACCCCGCCTTGTACCCGATGCTCCCTGGGATAGACTCCAGGGTTCCCCCGTGACCCTGAAGAGGATAAAGCGGTATAGAAGATGGATGGATGGATATATTACGCTAACTAGACAATACACGAACGCAGGAGGCTTTCTGGGAAATTAAAGCGCTTTATTACAATCTTTCAGCTTTAAAAAAAAATTCCTTCACGTTTTGTTTAGTCTGTGCAGAAAATGACAGTCGGGGACAATTTTACAAATAATAACAGAAACGAATTCGGACAATGTTGCCGTTTGATAAAGGCGAGAATTTCTCCTGTCTGCATGAACCTCGAGCATTAGAGGAACTAATTAGTAAATCTGTAATTAGTCATAATATGACAGAACTGTCTCTGTGTTTGGTATTAAAATTTATTCATTAAAAAAAATTAGGACGGATGTGTACCCCCATCATAAAATCCTTATAAAAGCCCCAGACTGTGCTCAGATGGAAACACTCCTTCACCGTATTTGCTCCACGTTTCATTGCGTTCGTTAACGCAGCAGTTTATCTGCAGAGATCTCAGACATCTGTTCTTTTTTTTTTATCGCTAATTAGCAGTCGCAGCCCTGTTTTGATATCCCGGTTTAATTCAAGTATCTTTTGAGCTCCTCGGCTGCCTGCTGTAACGACGCTTATTATAGACCCTCTTCAAAAAGAGGGGCAGATTAAAAAAGAAAAAAGCGTGAAGCCTTCCCGGCTCCTGGGTCGTGATTTCCGTAAAGCGAGTTACAGCTTTTCTGCCAGGATTACATGTGGAGTTCCACAGAACGCTCAGGCAGGATGTGTATTGTGGCGACGTGGGCTGATCTGTGACGAATCAGTGACGTCTTCTGATTATTACAGGCGTATGACATATCCAAAAGTACTGCGGATATGCAGGCATGCTTAATATAGGTGCAAATAAAACCTACTTTGGCATGCTGGTATAGGAAAATAATCAGCAACAGGGCGGAGTTACTGTTACTACCTGTTAGCACTTCCTTACGCGTTTTATTCCTCTTACGCTACTGCAATCTGCCAGCGTGAAAAAACAACAACTTTGATTTGCATACTTTTTATCCATTTGTAGCTACGATTAATAGTGTTGAACGTCCACCAAACGCTTTCTCGTTCACGTTAAAGCGGCCGTAAACAGCTTAAACTCCTCTGTCCTGAAGATAATGAGTCTTTATTCATCACGTATACATTACAGCACAGTGAAATTATTTTCTTCGCATACCCGAGCATGTCAGGAAGTTGGGGTGAGAGTGCAGGATCAGCCATGATACAGCGCCCCCTGGAGCACAGAGGGTTAAGGGCCTTGCTCAAGGGCCCAACAGTGGTAGCTTGGCAGTGCTGAGGCTTGAACCTCCGACCTTCTGATCAGTAACCCAGACCCTTAACCGTCAAGCCACCACCGCCCCACGTCAGATAACTTAAAGTTGCTGAAGCGCCGACACTGGAGACTCCTTCCGAAAACGATAAATAAACAGCTCCTTACAGAAAACCTCATCATATCAACAATTACACACGTTTTTATTTATTTATATTTTTTTAACGCATTGCTGAGCCGTTACTATAGAAACCATGACGTATTAGACCGAGCGCATCGAGAAACAAAACCTGTCATTCGTCTTACAGCCGGAAGACCTGCCGGAAACGAATCAACACGTTAGCGTGTCACCGCTACAGTCATCTTAACTAGAAATCCTAAATACAGTTTTAAACGTCCCAGTCATAACAGCTCGGGTAAAACAGAAGATTATCGAAGCGTTCATTACCACTGAGATTTATAATAAGCACTTTTTAAAGCTCTCTTTAGCATTGTAACAGCAACATGAGTAGTATAAAAGTGCATATGCTTGAAGCTGTGCCACCTGGCTACTTTGAGAAGTGTCGGAGTCTTGCCCATAAATAATCCATGCCCAATCGAGAGAGCCGTGACCTCTATTAACCTCGTAATGGGCTGTGGGCACGGCGGACTCTCTTTTATTTTCTCCCCCAAGCCTGATGGGAGAGGTTACACCGTTTGATACAATTTATAGCAGAATGTTTAAAAGCTCACTATTTTCTTCTGCGGATCATAAATAACGTCATGTACAACCGTACTGTAATTGTTTTGCCGCAACTGGGGGCAGTTTTCTGGCGCGATGGCGGTTGCATCATGAGCAGGGGCTGCGGAGAACGTTTCGAGCACACCAGTCCTGTTTGACTTTGACTGTTTTTTCCACTGTTGCCTCTTCTCTCTGAGTCATACACACAACCCTGCAGCGAGGCCTGAGCTCACGCCTGGATGACAAACACACCAGACGAAACCCAGACCAAAAATAATCACCCTCGTATTCCGGTTTTGAGGAAAATATAAGACCCTAAAGGCGTTTATAGTGACAGCAATGTTGCAATATTTTAGCGGGAGATTGGTGAAGTGAGAACGTTTCGAAAAGGATAGCGTTTTAGTGGTGAACGCCATTAGAGGAATGGTTTGGACTTTGGCTTTGGAATGGACTTTTACTACTTTAACTGTGCACTTGAGCTATACGTGATCAGGACCTATATTCAAATCTAAAGCAATATTATGACCCACAAGGTTCCATTTTAAGCCCGGTACTGTTCTTTCTATTTATTCCCTAACAATACTGCAAATCCTCCAGGAAACCTTCTAGAACTCGAAGAGTATCTAAAACTGTTTTGTTGTTGTTGTTGTTGTTGTTTTTGCAAACCAAATGGACAATACGAATTTTCTGTGACCCAAACCTTTGGCATTTTGCTTCCTCCTTGCTATATCTCATCACTCATGTAATTAATATTCAGCTACTGTTTGTTTTCATGACTTCTGCTGTTCCACTGAGTCAGAAACACTCTACAGTATGTTGCTGACGAACTAGCGGAGGCAGCTGGGTGGAGAAATTTGCCCAGGGTCATAGCTTCTTCTTAGTTCGAGACATACCCGTATCACTGATTCATTAAATACACGAATAAAACGAAAGAGGAGATTGTGAGTTCAAAATCAAGCAACCCCACATGAGGTCATGACAACGGATTTGGGAAGGCTTGGACTAGAATAAATTTTTATCGTATTTCTCCAGTGTTTTGAAAGTAACAGAGAGTAATACGTCTCTTTATTAACATGACATTTATTGTACAGTCCTTATGTAAGAATTCACAGGTCTTATGTTTCTCATGTACCCCAAAATGTCATGGAACGATAAACATGTCTGGTTTAGAGTGCCACTACCAGGTTTTTTTTTTTTGACAAGGAGATTTTTCAAAACTTAAAAAAAACAACATGGTGACCCACAAGGTTCCATTTTAGGCCCTGTATTGTTCTCGATATTTATTCTTTAACGATAACCTCCTGTAAAACCTGAATTACTCAAATCGCTTATTCCATTTCTCCAGTGTTTGAAAGTTGAATGTTGAGTGCTAGTCTTACCCTGTGACCTTTATTGATAAATTTTATAGTATAACGTTACGTGTCAAAAATTTAGGACATCTATTGCCTTGTGTTGAATGATACCAAATTCCGCGAAGGCAAATGTAACAGCGCTCATATACACCATACATATACACATATATGTACATAAACATATACATTCATGTTTATAGATCGCAGTAAGCCACACAGTATCCAAAAACACGTTAGTATGAACAAGATGTGGTACGAGGCACGTATTACACGTAGTGCTAGTGTTTGTTTTGGTTTCGGTTTTGTTCCCGTCTCCGCCTCTCGTCCTGTCATTTGTTTGCTACCTAAGTGTGCGCACCTGTTCTGTGTTACTCCCTGATTAGCTCGAGTCCTTATTGCTTGGCGTTTCTATGCTGCATCTTGTTGTGAAGTCTTATCACGCTTTGGTGTCAATATGTCCAAACCTTAGTTTTCCGTTTTCCTGGTTTTCCTTTGCCAAATAAAGTCCACGCCGAGTCGATGTGTATGTGCAAAGGGTTACAGGAGACATTTTAGACGAGACATAGATCACAACACACGTAGTCCCAATCCGGGCCACATAACTGCTAGTAAATAATTAGCCCTATGAGCTTCTAGCTACAATATCATTCTACGTAGAACGGTAACGGAAATGCTAGCCGGTTTGATTCACCGTATAACATGTCCCTTTATAAACAGCCCATTAGGATGTACGATGATAACGATGTAATAGAAACCCAGACAGACAACTGAACGGTTTCCCTAAACAATGGTTAAAGAGGTAAACTTGATGGATTTATGTTACGCGCTATGTTAGCTGCTGTGTGCTCCATTATGCAGTGACGCTGAGATGCTGATGAGATTATTCTGGAGTCTTTTGTTCACAGTACTTTTTTTATAGAGCTCTAATCGATGAAGCGGAACACATCAGAACGCCGAGCGGCAGATTAGAGGTGGATTAGAGTTGACAAGCCCGGTCTCCATGAATGAGTGTGTTTTGATGTGTGAAAGAGTAGAGCATGGAATTTTTGCTTTTTAAGTGGGTGGGTGGTGTGCGACGACTATGAAACTCGGTATATGTGTGTGTGTGCTTTCTTAATTTGACAATGTAATAGTGGGCGACCGCTGTGTGACATGTTTGGAGATAGATTGTGACAGATAGGCTACAGAATGGAGCGCTAGCTGGAATTTTTTTATTTTTTTTATTGAAAGGGTTATTTTAAAGGGTGCTTTGGAAAATATCGCAGCGTTCGAAAACATCGGGTACGAAAGCAGCTCGATGGAACCATTTAAAGAGCTACCCTGACAATTTTCCACCACGTACTGTATAACAGTGGTTATGTTTTGTTTCGTAGTAGCACTTGTGGTACTGGTAAATGGTCTGCACTGATATAGCGCTTTTTTAACCTTAGTGGTTCCAAAGCGCTTTACACTGGTTCTCATTCACACATTCACACACTCACACACCAATCGTAGCAGAGCTGCCATGCAAGGCGCTAACTTGCCATCGGGGGCAACTTGGGGTTCAGCACCTCGCCCGAGGACACTTCGGCATGTGGAGTCACGTGGGCCGGGAATCGAACCGCCAACCCTACGATTAGCGGACGACCCGCTCTACCACCTGATCCACATCTATCCAATGAGGCATGAGGACTGTAGATGTGGCCAGAGCGATAAACCGTAATGTCTGTAATGTAAGACGGTGCCCCAGGGAGACAGGAACGACAGCTGATCGTCCTCGCGGTGGAAAATTACATGTAACCGTGTCCCCCGAGACATGATCGAGAACCCGCAAACGTCTTGGTGGAAGAGTGGAGGAACATCTCACAGCAAGAACAGCCCATTCTGGTGCAATCCATGACGATGAGACGCGCTGTAGTACTTAAAGCAGCTGGAGGCCACCAGATACTGACTGTTCCTTCTGATATCGACCCATCCTTTGTTCAGGGACTCGTTATTCCATTTCTGTCATCAAACGTCTGTGAAACTTCTTCAGTTTACGTCTCAGTTGTTGAACGTTTTTATGTTAACACAAATATTTACACGTTAAGAATTTAGCTGGAAATAAAAGCAGCTGAATGCGAAAGGACGTTTCTTCTTTTTTTTTTTTGCCGAGTATACTCTTCCACGCTTCCAGACCGTGGTATGCCAATCGACGACCGCTGTGCCAGTTAACGACTGGCTGCCTGAGTCTGACTACAGCACTTCCACACGTAGTCAGATTCATAATCCTTTTATATGGCCTGTTTTGTTCCTCCATCATTACTTAAATCCACCTGTCACATATCTACCTACCGCTTATCAAAGCCATAAAGAATGTTAACCTGGCGTCACGCTGACATTTAACACACTCCCACGCCACGTCTTCTTAGGATTTTATGAGTTTCTGACCTCAGTAAAAGTAGATTAAACGGTCAGGGTTTGGTGAGAAGATATTGCGGCGTCTGGTTTGATTGACTGTTGACATATTGGAATGCAGAAAGTGTGTTTGCTTTCCGGTGTCTTCGGTGAGATTTCAATTTATGCTAAAACCTACGGATTAAGGTGTGAATTACAGCACGTAAAAAAAAAAAAAAACCAACGGGGGAAGATTCTTGGCTGTGGACTGCTTTATATGATTCCGTCATTTTGTGACATTTTTTCATATCCATTGCACTCACAGAAAGCTTTACTGTATAATTTATACTCCCTCTTTTTTTAGGCTTTTTATTCGGGTCCTTCTCTCACCTAGCGACAGTTCGAGCTTGGCTCTGATCTTGTCTCCATTAGCGTCACCGGAGCATGGAGTGAGGGTACGTCCTCCTGCTTAGAGCACAGAGAGAAGAGGAGGAAAAGGGGCTGGGTGAGAGAGGACGAGAGAAGCTGAGAGAGAAGCTGAGAGAGAGGGAGGGAAGCTGAGAGAGAGAGAGAGAGAGAGAGAGAGAGAGAGTGTGTCGCGTCAGTTAGCTGCAGTAGTCGGAGGACAGAGGAGGCAGCAGCATCACTGCTCACATCCTCTTATCAATCATCTCGTTCGGGTCTATTGAGAAAGGAGTGGAGAGGACGAGACAGAACGGGTGGTCAAGTGGAGCTCCGATACTCTGCATCCGTCCTTCAAGGTACCAAGGATAGTCTCCGTCTTCTGGCAGGACCTCTTTCCTTGTTCTCGCTCACTTAAAACGGCTGGATTTTCTGGGTCGAGAAGAGCGATGGGGTCGGGGGTCAGGGGGGCACGGACGACCCGCACGTCCCGCACGTGGACAGGGTGGAGTGGAGTGTACGTGTGCGTATGGAGACTTGTGTTGGTGTGCTGCGGAATCCGGACCGTTCCTGCTCAAACCTCAAGAGACAGCAAGTCAGTGTACTTCTGGGAAACAGGTATGGCTGCTTCCACGCTGATAATTAGGGCAGTGGGGATGTTCTGGGGTAAAGTGTGTGTGTGTGTGTGTGTGTGTGTGTGTGTGTGTGTGTGTGTTTCAGGATCGGAATGCAGAACTGTTTTTATTTCCTTGCAGCAGTGCTATAACGAGAACATTAATGTTGAGCAGAACTGTGGGAATAGTGAAAGTGTTAGAAATTACAGTACGTGCAAGATGTCTTTCCTCGGAGGAACCATTTAAAGATCAGATGGTTTCCTTTTGACTAAAAGTTGCAAGTCGAACCCATTTTTACAGAGCTACAAGGTTCTTTAGACTATTTTTGGTTCAGCCATTTTTGTTAATGCAGCCACAAAACTGAAGAATCATTTTTTTTTTCCAGCGATAAAATCCATCCACGTAATGCCGATATTTATGATGGGAATTCTTCACTGGAATGCCATGCTGGCGCAGCGGGTAGCATTCCCGTCTCACATCATCACGATCCATGGTTTGATTCTGAGCTCGGATGGCTATCTGTTTGGAGTTGTGCATGTTCTCTGTGCTGGTTCTCCATGTTTTTGAGTTTCATGCCAGTGGGTGGAAGAGTGCCTCTAAAGTGCCCTCTAGGTGTGATCGAGTGTGAGAATGTGTGTCATGCTTTGATCTAGCGTCCCATCTACGCTGTATTCCCACCTTGCACACGCAGTTCCTGGGATAGACTCCAGATCCACTGCGACCCTGACCAGGGTGAAGGGGTTTTTTTAGTTGTCTGTAGCACCAAAATAGAACACAAAAGGTTCATCACTGTTTCAGTGTAGAAATCTTAAATATCCAAAGAAGCCTTGATGAAGCCTTGTTTAAGACCAGTATGTAGAGATTATATTGTATGTTACGATTATAATAATACATGCATATTTTATTGAAAATCTACCATTGGTTGGACTTTAAAAGTCTTTATGTTGTGGAGAAATGAGAAATGTCCATTATTAGAAAATATCATATAATCCCATTTAATCCACATGTAAACCCATGACCCTCTTACTATTCAGTAATTCAGTTATTCATCATCATATCATATTGTAAGTTTTATTAACTATCTAGTAACTACAACAGAAATGAATAGAAATTAGCGCAAGGAATATAACATCATGTACCAACACCCAAAACACCAACGTCAGGAAACACACACTCAAAGCCCAGGAGCCTACTACCGGGCCCGGGAGCCTCTACGGTCGGCCTGGGAGCCTCCATAACAGCCTGGGAGCCTCCACACCAGCCTGGGACCCTCCACACCAACCTGGAACCCTCCACAGCAGGCCTGGGACCCTCCACACCAGCCTTGGATCCTCCACACCAACCTGGAACCCTCCACACCAGCCTTGGATCCTCCACACCAGCCTGGAAGCCACCACAGCAGGTCTGGGATCCTCCACACCAGCCTTGGATCCTCCACACCAACCTGGGACCCTCCACACCAGCCTTGGATCCTCCACACCAACCTGGGACCCTCCACACCAGCCTTGGATCCTCCACACCAACCTGGAACCCTCCACACCAGCCTTGGATCCTCCACACCAGCCTGGAAGCCACCACAGCACGTCTGGGATCCTCCACACCAGCCTGGGACCCTCCACATCAGGCTTGGGAACCTACCTCAACTCACTGACAGAACAAAGCAATTATATCCTAATTGATTCAGCAGGAGATTTCCACACTCAAAATCATCTAATAATTATTCCCACAAATCATATATGTTTTAAGTAAGGAATAAAACACTCAGTGTCATGCTGTATTAGGAAAATAATCAATGATGGGATGGTGGGATGAAGTGTAGTTAGTGTTATCACCCCAGTGCTTGTTTATTTTCCTGTAACAGAACATCCGGAAGTGTTTTATTCCACTCATATGACAGTATCCTGTCAACTATTTTTATATTATACCAATTAAACAACGATGGTACTTTTTATCCGTTTGCAGTTATGTTTAATGTTGTCCATGTCCATGAACCAAGTTAGTTCCTGTTGTGAGCAGCTATAATATATAACAGCTGTTCCTTGAAGATGTCGGAAAACTTCAAGTTGTAGCTTTACCTCTGACTGTTACAGAGCGCTGACACTGGAGACTCCTTCCATGTTAAAATAAACGTCTCTCCGCATATCGGCGATTTTTTTTTAAAAAAAAAAACCTGTTTTACCGTTAGCGTACTGTAGAACCGATGACGCGTTGGAACGAACGCATTAATAGAAACCTGTGAGTCAGAGCTGCTGTTCTAGAAAATGAATCAACACCATTCTGACCAATCAGAATGGAAAATTCAACACAATATAAATGCTTTTAACATTAGGTTAACAATCCAAAAGATAATAACGTTGCCTTTATAGTCAGGACCGTTTCACTGCACCTGCTATGTGCATGCTTTTTTTTTAAGGTGATTGGATTACACTGTATTTTATGTTTATGTGCTCGTGAAGTAAATGCGATTAAGGGGCGTCGCTTGATAGGCGATAAATCTCAGCGACACTGTACACTCGGAGCGCTGCGCTTTCGTGTAAACGTTCTGTTATTTGTTACGACTTGTTTCCTTCGACTTGCCAATTTGTGGTGCAGAGCGAGAACACACGCACCGTTTGGTCTTTCCTTCGGGCTGCGATGCTACCGAATCGATGCGCTCTTGCCTTTCGGCTGATGTTTTTTTTTTTTGTTTAAAAAAAAAAAAAAATTTGTAGCTGAGTAAGGAGATTAAAAAGGCCTGGATTGAAGGAGGAAAACAGCCCAGGACTGTGAATCAGACAAACAGCAAAGAGTATCCTCTCGCCAGTTTTTCACTATAGATGGTAATTACACACCGACGTTTTATCAGAGAGCTGCGTTTTGCTGTAAAACACAATAACAATGGGCCTCATTTCAGGCTAATCAGCATCAGGGCTGTCTAATTGCACAGTGATTAGATCGTCACTGCAGGCTCGGGTTCTCATGTGAGGACAGGTGTGCCAGGATCCCCGTTCCTCGGGTATGGTGAAGAGCTTGAGCTTGGGAAATGCAGGGTTTTTGTGTGTGTGTGTGTGTTTTTTTTGTTTTTTACCATATGACGTGTTGTATACGTAATGAATTCAGTGAAAAACCGGGACTTGGATCTCTTACTGTCTGTGCAGAAAGACAATCGTCCGTGATGAAAAGCTTTCAAGTGCACAGGGACATAAAGTTGGAGGATTTCCAGGCAGGATTGTAGTCTGGGCTTCCATCACAGGGGTAAAAACAGAAAACACGGAATTTCAAATCTACCTCACGCATTCACTTGAGCAGGATTTTACGATATACAACCAAACATCAGGTTCTATACACACAGACTATAGATATCTATATTTCCGACTAAGAATTCCACGGAGTGTTACGGAAACTGTAACTGTGTATGCTGTACTGTGAACTATGGCTGTGTTAACATTACAAGCTTCTTTGCACAATTCAGATTATATTGCTCAGATCACATCTATTGAGACGGTTCACCTTTGTGAATCTGACATCATATAAAAACAGAACACTAGCAACTGTTACATCATAAACTCACAGAACAATAGCAATACATACAGTACATTCATGATGATGATGATGATGATGTCACAATCACGAGCGTCCCGAAATTGGATGATGTCACAGTCTCTAGTGTTCTATAATTGGATGAAGCCACACAGTTATTCATTATCTATAAATTTCAACATCTTCTCCTTGGAAAAATTATCTCGCTGTCCTGTATCCTTCACTACAAACGTTATTTTTCTATCTTTTGAATATTTCATTCACAGAAGCCGTTCCTGATGCAGTTCCGCTTTGAATATGTCTAACGAAACCAGACGTTACACCAAGTCTGGACTGTCCTTCCCTCATTACTCAGCACATGGAGGCCATTTTGTATGACCTTAGGAAAGGACAGGATTAGTTCTGCTACTTCTCCACAATTAAAGCTCATTCCCCAGACTCTTTATTCAACACAAAGTCTGGTTGACCTTCAAGTCGGCTCGGCTTTCGGGGGAAATATTCGTCCCAGAGAATATCGAACTCGCAGAGATCTACGGTCATTGTTCAATTCTCTCTATCCTGAGCCTTCACGTGAAACCGAACGATTTCCTTGGGACCCAGTGAAGGGTTGTTAAAGTATCCGTGTCGTTCGGTGAACGCTGCACAGACGATAGCGCCTCTGATCAGATGAGAGCGCTGAGCAATTAATCGATCGACACTAACGACACCAGCCTGCCCGTTTTAAACCTCCATCGCTCACACACACATCTCATTACTTTTCTGTAGAGAAATGGCACCACGCTAACACAGACGAGCTTGTCGGCTCCTCTGAAGTGCCCCAGCCCTTCGTCCTGCCTGTCACGTTAATTACTCCAAAGCCAAACAAGCGCGTCCTTAGCCTGCCATCTTGCTAACACCTGGATCGAGGCCCAGACGCTTTTCTTAGCGCCTCTTTTTCTCTCAGTAGGATTTTCGTCTTCATCTTTAAGCTGAAAAGGTGGATTCGGCGATGTTTAAATCGACAGAAACGCAACTCGTGTCGTCTTACGTTTGGATTGATTCCCGACATTAGCTTAGCTGCAGCCTAACTAGTTTGTTTACAGTATTGCTACTTTTGCGCCTCATTAGCATTCGGCACATCAAAATAATCCACTGCACAGCACTTAAAAAAACAGGATAGAGCTGAAGACTAGCTGACATTCTTCACTCAAAATGTCTCTTTTTAACGCGCCATTTGTACGCAGATTATAGCATTTACATGAAGGCGCTTGCGTCTTTTCATTACAGAATCTCTTACATTTGACCTGTCAGAGTTTTAGCATCGCATTACTTCATTTATAAGCCTCTTTAGGGCCGCTGGCTGAATTATGTCAAGCTGTTTGGTGTTAGCACACCGCCTCAGGCACGGCCAGTTCTATTACTCTTCTTACCTGTCTCAGCGTTTAGACCTAGCACGGTTGTCTCTGTGTTACGAAGTAGAACTAGCCTGTTTAACTAGCGTGTTCTCTTTTATAGTTAGCACATCGACTACTAGCAAGGAGAGTAAACATGTAAACATATAATGTTGTTCTTATATCTTAGCATTCCACCCCAATCTTTTATTAGCACACAGACCTAGCATTTTCTTTTCTCAATCTTATCTTTCTTCTGGCACGTTCTCATCTGCGTTTGTGTTTTCTTTCTTAGCATGTCGATTTTGCCATACTGTTCTTTTTTTCTTTCTTTTTTTTTTACATGGCATTTAGACCCAGTGTGTTCCACTATGTTAGCACGTAGCGGTAGTGTGCAATTCCCAATGACGATATAACAACTTAGCACGCAAATTAAGCTAGTTCGTCTCAGTCTTAGCATGTAGAGTAGGCTAGTTTCTCTACCTAGCGTCTTCCTCTCTACCTTAGCATGTAGCTATAAATAGCATAATCTCCAATTCAGCATGCAGATCTAGCTTACTGCTTTTTTTTTTCATAGCATGTAGACCTAGCAAGCTGCTTCTTCTTTTTCTTAATACATAGTTATACATAGCGCCGTCTTCTTCATCTTAACGTGTAGACCTAGCATGTTCTTCATCTTAGCACACAGTTCTAGCTTACCGTTTTCTTTCTTAGCATGTGAACCTAGCATCTCTTTCTTAGCATGTAGGCCTAGTGCCTTCCACTCTGTGTTAGCATATAGATGTAGAGTGTTGTTCTCTGGCTTAAAATGTAGACCTAACATGAAAAATACAGGTATAACTAGAATGTAGACCTCGCAGATGCGTATTTGTTTTTAGCATGTAGCAAGCGCTGACTTCCCTGTGTTAGCATGAACAGGCAGGTGTTCAGTTTAGCGTGTATATCTTGTTTATCTTAACATCTAAATTTTCTTTTTTAGCTTGTACTGTAGGTCTGACTTGTTCTTTTCTTTCCTTTGTTAGAATTTAGACTTAGCAGGATCCTATATGTTTTAGCATGTAGACCTAGCATTAAAAAAAAAAATAAATCTTAATCTGTAGGTCCAACTTTCTTTTCTTTCTTAGCATGTAGATTTACCAAGATCTCCTCGGTATAGATGCTAAACATCCTCCTGAGTCTTATCCTGACGATCTAGTGGATGCTTCTCTTTGTTAGCAGATGAACATGGTATGTCTTGTTTTAACTGCGTTGCACGGTTTTCTGCTTCTTAAGATGTGCGCTTACGCCGTTATTCTCTGTCTACTTCAGCCTCATTCTGAGAATATAATTTGGCATTAAATGAGCGGGAGGAAAATAAAACCAGACACCTTTGATGTGTTTATTTGTGGCGTCGGCCCTGACAAATCCCCAACTAATTTAGCGAAGGCATTTTCATGTGACCCTTTCCGGCCTTCATTTTGATCGTACCTGCAGGTAAGTGAACTCCCTAGATAGTAACATGTTGGCTAATATTCCAGCCCTAGAATTTGGGACGTGAATACAAATGAAGGTGAATTTCTCTGAATTTCTCATTTTTCACGTGGAGTGGCAGTTAAATTCTACGTTGTACAGTATAACAAATTGCATTTTCTCATGTGGTGGGGATTGCGTTAGGAGAAATAACGAAATAATACATTCTCTCATTAATTTACCTCAGATATAAGGAACGCTCAGTGAAGCGAATCAGTAACGGGGTGGCGCGATGTCTGCTTTACTCCTCTTATACCACAGCAATTTGACAATGCTAAGAGTTTTTTATTTACTTATTAAAGAATGACACATCGGACTTTTCATCTATTTATAGTTACATTTAATGACCAGTTACCATAACTGCTTCCTGAAAAGGTTAGAAAAGTCACAGCTTTAACTCTGACTACTTACTTAACACTCTTACACTGGAGACTCCTTCCATAGATGATAAATAACCATCTCCTTACAGACAACGTCACTATATTAATGATTACACTCATCTTATATTCGGCTAAATGGAGGTGTTATTAGCTGTTACTATAGAAACAATAACGTACTAGAATGGAGGATTCAGTACAGTACTGTATACGACACTTTGCCTATAGAATCAATCCCCAAAAGGATAGGATGATTATCACTGGAGAATAAGGACAGTCAGCAATCACGTTATGTCCGAATTTTATGAGTCTAGGCGGGAACATTTACTTTTTGAGATGGAGGCGGTCGTTATCTTATAATTCCTCTTTCACATTGTTACAAAACTCTGACAGTTTTACGTTCGCTTTGAAATCATTAAACGCTATGAAAGGTTCTGGCCCTTGAAGCGCTAATATAATGTATAAGCCACATTTTTGTGGAACGGTTGGCTCTGAAAAGTCTTTTTTTTTTTTTTGGCCCCTTTTTTTCTTTTCTCCTCTGGCATTCTGAGTTTTTAGTCTCTCACTGTGGAGATGTTGAAGGTCAAAACTGTGCCCGTTTTTTTTTTTTTTTTTTCAATTCAATTAGAGAATCCATTTCTTACCCCCCGTCAAAACTAATCCCCAGTGTAACAGGCCAAAATCCGCTGATTATTTAACGGACAAGCTTTTTTAAGAATATTCTCTTTCTTCCAGTCAAAGTTTCGCTTGAATAGTGTTTAGTCTGAGCGTCTGGGCTTATATAAGAGCTGAAGCTGAGTAGCGCTTAAAGAAATGAAGAATTTGCGTATTAATTCCTCATTAATTACGCGCAAACGGAAAGGCTGGTGTGTTGATGAAGACAATATAAAACATAAAACCATAATAAAAAAAAAAATGACAGTAGTGTGTTTTCCAGTCTCTTCAAAACTGTGATGTTGTTTTTTTAGGTTGGGGGAGGGGGATTGGGGGGGGGGTTGTGTTAGGGTTAGATAACCCTATACTAAACATTTCAACTGAAATGACCTAAAATACCTATTAAAAGTTGCTCAATTTTTCTCATTCCCTCCTGTGCGAGCAGCGAATCATCTCTTGTTGCTGTTTATTTTCCTTCTTCTACCTCTTCCTTTTCTTCCTCTTCTTTTTCTTCCTCTTCGTTTTCTTCTGAGACATGGAACAAGCCAAGGATTTACATGAAACACAACCTGTACTCTATAAGAAGCATTTACAGACTTCAGAGTGCTGATTAAAAGGAATGACGCATGAACCCACACCGTCTTTTGATTACCCTTCTGTCTTATCACGACAAGTTCTCCTCTCCTTTTGTTCGTGATTTCACAGCGGCATTTCTTCAAAATGAAGCTCCAGCCGAACAAATCTATGTTTAACGTCTTGTTCTGTAGATTACTGCAATAGCAGATCAATATGGAAATGGAAGTGCAGAATAAGTGTGCTCAGCGGGACTTTATTAGCACTGCTCACTGATGGGGTCCCCCCCCCCAGACTTAGCCATCGACGGACTCCACACTCTCCATCCTAATCCTTCTCCCAAGACATGTACAGCCTTCAGTGAAAAAACCCAACAACTTAGCAATACCTATATTGATTGAACTTGTAGACTTATCTGCATTTGCAGCTGCTTGGTTAGACCCTTGGTGGTTCTTCTAAGATTGCAACACTCATAGCTAAACTCTGTCTGGTGTCTAAATATCTACAGTCCCCTCTGAGACTGATGGAACGGCAAGGCTAATTCATTTGTTTGTGATATACACCAAAGGCATTTGGGTTTGAGGTTAGAAGACGAATATGAGACGAGAGTTTAGGATTTCAGCTTTTTATTTCCTGGTATTTACATCTAGATGTGTTAAACATCATAAACCATAGAACCTTTTGTATCGGACCGCCCTATATTTAGGTGAGCGAAAGTATAGGAACAGATAAGTCTCGAGGTAAATTAAAGTAAATAACGCTTAATATTTGGTTGCATATCCCTTGCGTGCGATAGCTGCATGAAGCCTGCGACTCACTGACGTCACCAAACTGTTGATGCTTTTCCAGGCTTTTACTGCAGCGTCTTTCAGTTGTTCTTTCTCCCTTCAGTTGCTCTTCAGGAGGTGAAATGCTGCTCAGTTGGGTGAAGGTCTGATGATTGACTTGGCCAGTCTAAAACCTTCCACTTTCCTCCCTGATTGCATCATTTGTTGAGGTGGAAGTGTGCTTTGGATCGTTGTGTTGCTGCATGATGAAGTTCCTCCCGATTAATGCGGTAGCGTTTCTCTGTAAATTGCCAGACAAAATGTTCCTGTAGACGTCTGAATTCATTCTGCTGCCACCATCATGAGTTCCATCATCAATAAAGATTAGTGAGAAAGTTCCAGAAGCAGCCATGTAAGCCCAAAAGATTAGTGAGAAAGTAAGCCCAAAGATTAGTGAGAAAGTTCCAGAAGCAGCCATGTATGCCCAAGCCGTGACGCTACCTCCACCATGTTTCACAGATCAGCTTGTATGATGTTTTGGAGCATGAGCAGATCCTGTGATGTTTTGGAGCATGAGCAGATCCTGTCTTTCTCCACACTTTGGCCTTTCCATCATTTTGGTATCGGTTCATCTTGGTTCCAGAACTTTCGTGGCTCGTCTCTGTATTTCTTTGTGAATTCCAATCTAGCTTTCCGGTTCTTACTGCTGACGAGTGGGTTGTATCTTGTGGTATATTTCTGCACTTGTCGTAAAGTCATCTTCAAATGGTGTATTGTGATACCTTCACCTCTTCCCTGTGGAGGTTGTTGCTGATGTCTTCTTCACAGTCCTTACAATGTTTCTGTCATGATCTGCTGTTGTTTTCCTTGGCCGACCCATTCGGTGTCTGTTGCTCAGTACACCAGTGGTTTCTTTCTATTTCAGAACGTTCCAAATTGTTGTACTGGCTATGCCAACCAAATGTTTGCGCAATGATTTTCCCTCTTTTCTTTAGCGTAGAAAACGCCTTGCTTTTCTCCCATAGACAGCTGTCCGATCGTCATGTTGGCTTATCCTTTTTAACAACATATGCAGTCATCACAGGTGAAACTGAAAGCTAAAACCAAGAGTAGCTGTTCAGAACTATTTATTGTTTAAACAATCAACAATCGAACAGGACACACCGGGGTCCCAGATCTTTGGTACATAAAAACCAAAACGCTGCTTCTCCTGTTTATAAGTTTCATATGTTAATTATGGAGAAGGCTAGCACTATACAGTATGAGGTGATTATATCAACCATTATCTAGTGTTCAATTAGCAGTTAGCCAAGGTTGAAACTCCAGATAAAATGTGACTCGGTGTGTAAATCTCATGATTGGGATTAAAGCACTGATATACAGTAGATGTGTAAAAGCGACACGATGACGTTAATGTAAAGCGAAAGGATGGCGGTGGTGCAAGTACGCTTACATTCCTCTTCAAATCCAGCTGTTTAGAGCTTGCTCATGAGCAGTTTCCTGATTGTTTACTACAGCTTGAAGGTTTTTAATTTGAGCCATTCTTATCAGGATCGGATTTGGGAAAACGGTTGAGAGCGGCTTTGAATGAATATTGCGGACGTCTCTGCCAACGCTGCGGAATTTCCTGTGTGTAAACTCTCGAATAGAGCTCCAGAGAGCGTTTCAAACGGGTTTTACTCAGAACCGTGCCCATACAAGGACTCACCTGATGAAATGTGCCCTGAAGTCTTCAGCCATGCTATTCCAAAATGTCTCGCTGTCCTCTCCCTGAGGCGTCACTTTCAGCGGTCTGAAAGAAATGAAACCTGGGAGCTGTGACATTTATTAATTGACCGATTTATCAGGAGTTCCTTTGGGTAACAACGCCGTGGATGGATTGAATGGGATGTTGTCTTCTGTATGCTTTGCTAATGTGGACTCGTTTGATTGATGAACGCCGATTCGATTGCTGTTTGTTTGATATTTGTTTGTATGAACCAGTGGCCAGGGTTCATCGCCGATTAGTCATCGGCTCCTCGTCGAGCGCTTTATAGCAATAATTTTGAGTAATATTTGATCATTTGCAGAAATGCAGCCTAACGAGGAGAGTGATTTGGAGACTCGGTGACTAAATTCATCTCTGTCAGGGCACACCGTGAACTCAGGGGACACCCGAGCATGCCGAATGATAATTTTGCCATTTGGGCACCAGAGACTGCGTGACAGAGCATTAAAGGCAATTGGGATGTTATCCCAGGGTGCAGTTTGGATAGACAGGCTCTCTGGCGGAACAACGTCCCCGGCGGCCCTGAATGTGACCCGATGTGTAGCGACAGTGTCAGTCGTGCTCCAGCTAATCGTGTATGACAGGCTCCTTTATTAGTCAGACGAAGCCAGATGGCCTCAGGACAGCCAAACCCTCACAGCATGCAAGAAATGAGTTTTAACCAGCAGTCTTCTTCTCTTTCTCGATCTGTGATGCTTTAAGTATTGCTTTCTATCTTTGTCATACCTCTCTATTTCTCTATCTATCTATCTATCTATGAAGTCTGACCTGGATGCTGTAGATTTGTACCCAAGAGCTGCCTCTGTAATCATAAACACTGTCCTGTTGCTCATCCCAGGACTCTTATTCACGATCTGAATATCCTTTCCAACACACTCAGTACTGTTCGTCTTTACTCTTCTACACCTGTACACTGTACTGATTTATACTGATTTATACCCTTTCAAGTCTCCAGGTTTCTTCCTCATGTCCTCTCAGGGAGTTTTTCCTCCCATTGCCATTTCTGGTTTGTTCATTAGGGTTCTAACGGTGCACTCGAGTCAAGGTCGTAGCTCGTAATTCCCGACCTCTGACTAGGAAAGAAGTGCTTGAAAATCTCATTATCAATGTCAGACAAATAGTGGTTTATAGTGGCGTCTGAGCGTGTGTGAAGCGTAACAAGGAGATTTGTGATTCGAACCTGCTTTAGTAATGGAACTCACATCTCACTGTTATCAAAGTTTTGTTTATTACCGAGTTCTTCTGGTCGCCGGTCCTCAGAAAGTCAAAAACAGGTCGCCTGTACATAATGGATCCGATGACAGTCTGTGAGTAGAATCAGGAGCAAGAAGCTCTGATATTATTGTAGACATGTCTAATAGTGAGCCTGATAGCTCACGGACTGGATTAGTCTGTACTCCGAGGGTCTATGATAATTTTGTCATCATTTATTTATTTATTTATTTATTTATTTATTTATTTATTTTGTACGATGAAAGAGATAACAACACACGAATAATCACACACGAATCCCTGAATTGATACTTACTTAAATAGGAACTAACGACAAGTTAAGGCACTGTACTAATCACGAGCTAATGAGGAGCTCACCTTAGCCACGGCGTGAGTCTTGCGAATCCACGCGTGAATATCGACCACCTTACAAATTATTACAGAGTCAGTCTTGTTCATTTTGCGTAAATAAAACCAGGGTAGATGTTTAAAAAAAAAAAAAAAAATCAATAAGGGCAAAATAAATAAGTAAATAAAATAACGTGAATTTTTTTGTAAGTGTAAACTGAGTGCTGCAAATTCATGAAGCTATTTTCAGTAAAATATGAAACGGATTTATTTATTTATTTCTTTTTTAGTTAAACACAAATCTGTCATAACTAGATGGATGTTCCATTTCAGCTCGCACTTCATGTCGATGAACTTGATCTGAACTGCAGTAGCGCTAAAAAAAAACCTACAAAAAATAAATAAAATAAAAGCCTCTGTTTCCACCGGTCTCTCGATCGCTATCTCCTGGGTTTTTCGGCTCTCGCTTCACACAGGAGCAGCTGTATTGTGACGCTCCTCTGTATTCACACCTCCGGGGCTTGTGATATTCTCCAGGGCTTGCAGGAGTTTATTTCCATAACTCTGCCAATTATAGCTCACTCCAGGCATCTGACATGAGCCTGAGCCAGCGAGGAATGATTACAGTACCGCAGATTAGCGTGTTCTACCTCCTGTATGTATAGAAATATACACGATTCAATTATTCGATTGTATTAGTCAGTCGTAGAAGATGTAATTACGTGTAGCTTTAGCTGAGGTGAAGGTATACAACAGTTCAGGGTGTGCTGTTATAGGAAAATAATCAACAACAGAGTGGGTGTGATGAAGCGGCGTTACTGTTACCACCCTTTTTTTTGACCGCGCTACAACATCCCCATAGGTTCTGTTCAGGAAACAGAAATGATCCGTTCACGTCTCGAGTCTTCGGGTTCGAGTCGGTCGTTCATCACGTCACTGCATTCGGCCTACGGTGCGGTCACGGGACGAACGAACGACTCGACCCCGAAGACTCGAGACGTGAACGAATCATTTCTGTTTCCAGGGAAAAGACGTGGCCAATGCGGCGACTCGGATCAGGAGGTGAGGTGAACTAACAATGAATTCATCGGGTCTGTTTCTCATAATTCAGCCTCAGTTGCATTCGCCTATAGTTTACGTTTTATTCCAAATGTTATCAACGTTTGCGTAAGTGCTAGATGGGCAGTGGGGGCTGAATAGTTAAAGGCTCTGGGTTGCTGAACAGAAGGTCAGGAGTTCAAGCCCCAGCACTGCGAGCTACTACTGTTGGGCCTTTGAGCGAGGCCCTTAACCCTCAGTTGCTCAGATGTACAAATGAGATAAATGTAAGTCGCTCTGGATAAGCGCGTCTGCCGAATGCTGTAAATGTAAATGTGTTGGGGAATTTAACACGCGGCAGTTTTATTATATCCTGCTGACACGAACTAAATGACTCGTAAAAAGATTCGTTCGTTTTGCTGGACGAGATTCAAAGATCCGAGTCAGTCAGACGATCCGAACATCCGGTCTCTAGTTCGTAGCTGCGTTACTGTCAGAGCTGCTGTTAAAAAAAATCCATCAGCACCTTCTGACCAATCAGAATTAAGAACACGATCTGCACAGAATCACGAGCAAGCCATACTGTAAAGGAAATGATCCGAACGATCCGAATTAGTTCCGTACGTGAACCAGGCGCCATTTTGGATCGGATTCCATCGCATACATATTGTAGCTGGTCGTCTCGCTACAAACCCCTTAGTGTAACGGTGGCAGCCATGGCAACGCCGCCGTGACCACAGAACTATAAGAAGTTCTCCGTATATTTCAATCTCTCTCTTGTTTTCAGATTAGGCTGTGCTAAACGGCTTCCATATGTGTGGGAAGCGTGGCATCATGCAGAAATCTCAGGCATTTAGACGGTATCTGTGTGCCTCCGCACTTTTTCCATGACAACCAGCTCGCACGTCGGAGCTTCTGCAAAAGCTGTGTGTGTACGCGTGGGTGTGTATGTGTATGTAGGTCAGTCGGATGTGCCGATGAACCAAGGAGTGTGTCTACCGGTGTCCAACACTTTCCCACTCGCACACATTCTCACACACACACACACACACACACACCTTTTCTCCTCGAAACACACACTGCTGCGAGAACCTCCTGCTGACGCAGTCGTTCCTCTGGAAAGAGGATTAAAAACTGGATTAGAGCTCTGCTGTTCAGTGTGTTCTCCAATCTGTCGTTGATTCATTTCCTCAGTCAGCATCTCTGACAGTAGTGCAGGTTTACATGAACGCGCACGCTCGCTCGCTCTAATGCGTTATCGTTTCTAGAGTAACATCTCGTTCGCGGGGACTCGTCTGGTGGAACGCTCCACGTATTCGTTCATATGGCGAAGTTCTCTGTAAGTACTTACAACACTCTTATCGTTCCTGACCTCTTCAGGAAAGAGGAGCGTACGCGTCTTCGCGGTTTCTCGGTGACGCGACGAGTGTTCATCGCTGCTAGGACGCAAGTCCGAACAGGAACTGACTCGTCCTGAACGTTTCACACGTTAAATGTAACCATTAACGGATAAAACATGACACTGGGTCGTTGATTAATAATTTTAAAAAAAAAGTTTCATTGCCGTGGTATAAGAGTTATAAAACAGTCCGTGCTGTTACAGGAACGTCGAGGTGGTAACAATAGCTCTGCTTTATTACACCACAGTGTTTTACTGCTTACATAATAACCTCCTCCATCTTGTTTTCATAGTGTGTGTGTGTGTGAGTGTGAGTGTGAGTGTGTGTGTGTGCACTTTTTGCATATGTGCTGCTTGATATTTATTACACCATATGCGTTGTGCATGTGAGTATCTGTTCGTTATGTTTGCTCTGATGGCCCCCAAGACACTCGGCAGCTGGTATTTACACGTGGACAAGACGCCACATGGAGAGGTGTTAAAAAGAAAGAGAGAGAGAGAGAGAGAGAGAGAGAGAGAGAGAGAGACCATTCTGCACATCTCCTAACCTCCGTCTGCCTCAAATATCCTCTCAGTAGAAAAAAGAGAAAAGCGAAAGGTTCATCCCCGAGCGTTCAACTGCAGCTTTATAGCTTTCGTTCTCATCAGGAAAGAGACTAAGGCGGCCGGCTGACGCTGTAAATCCGTCCGCAGGAAGCGAGGGAGAGGAATACATTATTTCATCAGGCACTGCTGTCGCCAGGAGTTGTGATTGATTAAGTCAGAGGACGGCGCTTTATTAAATCCAGCGTCGTGCGACACTGCTCAGGGTTCGAAACTGATTAGCGGATCTCCGACTGAGGAGATATTTACAGTCGTTCCTGCGTGCTGTGTTTTTTTTTTTTTAAAAAAAAAGAGAATGTGATAAAAAGGTAGCCTAGAATAGCTTCTTCCTAACTCACGACCTCCTGTTTTTAAAAACCTTCCCACCAACAGCTCGAGAGGTTCGAACCCGAGGCCGGAATGCCGTCTGCTGCCTTACTACGTCCGGCGTTCCTGGGATACTGGAGATCCACCACCCCCTCAACCAGGAGAACATCCTAACCACCGTTGTGAACGAACGACCGAGCGAACGTTCAAATTTTATGTCATCATTTTTACATGCCTGGAAAATCCTGAGAAAATTCTGAAGAAGGAATTTTCCCCCCAGCTCTACTAAATAACCCTCGGACACCATTTTGTTTGCTGGAATTAAAACACTGACACACTTTCCTCCTCCCCCAATCAACCCCACCCCCACTGAGTGAAACTACACATGCATACACACTGTGCGTTGCCTTTTAAGGAAGAGGGGCGGAGCTGAGCAGTTCTGTTGCGTATATGTGCGGTTGTTTTGTGTATTTATTAACCGCAAGGGGATGTTGTTTAGATCGTACACTAACTGTTGCGGTGCAGGTCGTGGAACTAACACGGTGCGAGGGGGGAAAAAAAATAGCTAAGGAAAGGGGGCGGAGCTGAGCATTTTGTTTCCTTGTTGGAAAAAATGTACGCAGAAGTCTGAAATAAACAAAACGAACGGCATCCTTCGAATGTATCGTTGAACTCAATGATTATTACAGGTCTAGGGTCATGTGTAAAAGTGACATATCGCCCCTTTAATCTTCTAATTCTTAATTCTTACGTGACGTATTTGAAGCTTCGGTGACGAGACGTGGACAGATGGAGAAAAGCCTTCATTCGGACCCACAGCTAATCCAAACACACACACACACACACACTATCTATCTATCTATCTATCTATCTATGTGATGTGATTAAATCTGGCCAGGTCCAGATGTTACGAGAGAGCTGTCGCTTGCTTTGCTCAGACAAATCCTCACATTTATGATGCTGTGCTTCATCCATAACCTCATTTTCTACCACCCCCCCCCCCCCCGTCCTGCCCGGCTCTTGTGAAGGGATGACGGCAGCGTTTAAACCCCCTCAAACCGCCACCACCACCACCATCCCCCGCTGCGATCACACACATGAAGAGAGCATCATTACAGACCGTCCTACTATGTTCTGCGCTCCAGGTGGGCGAGAGGCTGCCAGCGGATCTTTCTGGAAGCCAGAGAGATTTGTAGGTTAGCCAAGCACGAGGTGGCTGAATAGGAGCGAAACCTCTGCCTATTTTCCTGTTTTGTACAATTCAGTGATGGAGACATGCGCATCGAAAACGCATTAAGTTGAATTCTGGATTCCGATTGGTCAGAAGGCGTGGATTCGTTTTTTCTGCAAGGGCAGCTCTGACAGTAACGCAGGTTAACACGAACCCTCTCGTCCTAACACGTTATCGTTTGTGTAGTACCAGCTGATTCGCACGGACTGGAACGGTGCTACGCTCCCCGTAGACGCGTTACGAAAAACGGCGATCGTTGCTATGGTGACGTTCTCTCTGAGAACGTTTATTTAACATTTACGGTTTCACAGACAGTCCACGACACGTAAAATAGCTACAAATCACATCGAACGATGATGTGTCGTTATTTCGTGAACGAAACATTGTAATCGTCGACAAGTTGCTGAGGTAGAAGCGGAATAAAACACTCCAGGATGCGCTCTCAGAGTTTTCACAGCGACTCGTCGATTATTTTCCTCCAACAGCACAACCCATTGAGTCGTATTCCTTACTTATCGACTCCGCTACATCTAACTCTACCCTGAAGACATCGCCCCGGGATACGGTGCCGTGGGAATGTGTAGCGCGGTGAGCAGATGTGTTGTTATCTGGGCAATTACTAAAAGATTACAAAGCCTAACTGTGATGTAATAACCTCATTACCTCAGCCGAGGTTCTGTGTGGCGCTTTAATAATCAGAGCAAAAGATGAAAAAGACAACGAAGTGCTTTGTTATAAAGGTAACAAAGGTATAAAGGTATAAAGCAAAACGCAGCAATTAACGGACGGATCGAACAACACAACACTGACCTACCTGTAATTATAATATACACACGGGATTGTTTAATTTTATCTCCTGGTGTTTATTGTGAGTATATAATGTCATTAAGTGTATATATATATATATATATATATAATGTGTGTGTATATAGACACACACACATATACCTTCTTATCATCATGCTCATCCCACATGTTTTATCTGCTCTGCTTATCAGGAGCTTGTATTTCTTGCCGTCTTCTTCCATTTCATTCCTGTAGAGCTCACTAAAAATAAATGCACTCTAACATCATTTACTTTACGGTCCCTGTGTCAGATTGTGCCTAAGATTTGGCTCAATAAAAAAAGAAGAAGAAGAAGAAGAAGAAGAAATCCAGTACCGTTAGAGCAAACTCTGAAAAATGATGTCACTGTTCATTAGCCTTATGCTATCAAGACATGGCGTATCAGCACCAGTTCAAAAAGGAATCGTGATGATAAACTTGTACGTCTTTGATTTACTCCTCCATACTCGCAGTTCAGCATTACTGGGGGGGGGGGGGGGTTGATGAAATCTCCATACATTGGAGCACTGGAGCGTGCCGTGTCTACGAGGTCACAGCAAGTGAGAGTGAGCACGACGGATTCGGCATGGAAAAGAAATAAGATATCTGAAAGAATTGCTTGCCGTCACGCTCCGGTGCTTAAACTCTCAAAATGGGGGCAGTTGTTGCTCAGTTAGTGGCCGGAAGGTTGCGAGTTCCCGTCCTGGACGTGAAAACATCACGTACTCGGCTCTTTTCCGCCTCTGTTATATAAGAGACTTTGGATAAAAATGTCGTGCAAATGCGAAGCAAGCAAATGCGCGTACGCCTCTGGATCAACAGAGAAACAGGCTTCCGCTGGGACATGCTGAAAGAGCGCAACAAACAGGACTTCGCACGAATACCGAGCTCATGCGGTTAATATTGTAGAGATGGTGATCGCTGCTAGCGTTCAGGGTCGACGAAAAGAGACCTCCAGCAGTTCCTATAGTCATGTTTTGTACTGCTTTCGCATCACCAGGCATTTTCAGCATTCTCACCAACCAACGCTCGACAGAAAATAACGAAAGGTCTATTTTTTTAATTTATTCATTTTCATCTGATTCATTTACATGTGATTCATTTTCATGTGATTCATTTTCATATGATCAATATGAATCACATGAAAGTTCTATTTTTAGCCAGAAAGTCTACAAAATACACCATTCAAGCTATCTTATTCGGTCTAAACCCATAATCTAAACAGCGTACGAGCTTTAATTCAGCCCGTAGCTCAAGCATGCGCCATCTTGTTTGTGAACGTTCTTACTACAGTTGAGCATGTGAGGTAAAATCTCGCCAGATGAACACATTTTATTTGATTGTACACTATGTATGCGGTGGTCTGTTTGACAAACAGCATTGTGGGTAATGAAGGAGTGTCGGTAATCTGTGGTGTAACTTCCTGTTTGTCGATACCCTCACTAGCTAGTGTCGTGTAGACGTGTGTTTGTGTAAATAAGCAAGCACGATGATATGCCTTGACGGTGTCAATCAACCGATCCCCGCCCCTTGTTCACGATGATGTCACGGTCACTGACTTAAGTCTAACGGAGCGTTCGGGTCATGTCGGAAAGATTGTATAAATACGAGTCGAACGTCACCACAAAGCCGCAAGTACGCGTCGGGGTTTTCTTGTCCGAGTCGTGGGCGTGTCATTACGGAAACATGGTGGAATCGATTCGATGCGACGTCAGTAGTTGACGGAAAATCTGTCGATAGCGAATCGGCTGTGCAAAATACAATAGCGTCGCAGAATCACGATACGATACGTAACGATAAAGCGACTCGAACGCGCCTGGCGTCGTAATTACGAACTTCCCCGGAGGACTTGAACGCAGAGTACCATAACGTTTCTTTTACGTCAAGCGTTTTTTTTTTTTTTTTAACAGTGTGCTTTACAGTGCAATTTTATTTCGTTGAATTATTAACCTTCATTCGCTAATGCGCCGAACCGTTATCGTTTACGCAGAGAGCAAATCCAGTAATCCCTCCGAGCCTCGGTGACGTACGCTGGCATTGTCTCGGCGTGAGAAAAATAGCTTGGGAAGCAGCTCCTTATCTCGGCCCGACCGAAACCGAACTCTTCAGCCCTTAATTAGTCCCAAGGGTCGTCAGCTGCTCGGAGTGATTAAGCTGGAGCGATGGAAATGAATATTTAGTGATAAGTTTAATAAGCTTTTAATAGAGCTGTTTAGAGTTTGATGGGCTGTGACTCGCGGCTCTACGCGGTACTCTACGTCTCGGCGTCGCCCACGTGTACGCTTACACCTGCGTGTGTTTTGTGTTTGCTGGTTTTCAAATTTTTTTTTTTTATTGTCGTGGCGTAGTCATTGTTGGCAAAGTACTGCGGTACGAGTGAAATAAAACACTTCGGCATGTGCTGTTATTGGAAAATAATCAGTGACAGGGTGCTGTGGAGAAGCAGAGTACAAGTCCCTGTACGGACCGTTACTATAGAAACAATAGCATATCAGAATGAGCGTATTAATGAATATAAACCTGGGATTTGCAGCTGCTCAGAGCTAGTGCCAGAGCTGCTGGTATAGAAAACTAATCACCACCTTCTGACCAATCAGAATCCAGAATTCAAGAGCGCTGTGGTGTTACTGATTTTTGAGCTCTGAAATCAAATGTTGAAATAAAACCGAGTTGTCTCTCGGTGTATCAGCCCGTGTGTGTGTGTGTGTGTGGTACAAAGACAAAGCGAGGCACTGAAAGCACAGTGGGAACAGAAGGATGAAGCTGTAGGAAAGTCAAGCAGAATGTCTGCTTCAACAGAGTGAAACCGAGAGTCTGATCACCATCCTATTAGACCTGCTGAGCGGACTTCAGGCTCCGACCCTCCTGACACTTGACATCTTTTATTCTGTCGTTTTTTATTGTCTTCAGAAGAGATTAAATCACCGGTAAAGCAAGATCTTCGGCCGACACCGCGGTGTCGATGAACTCACTCACACGTACCCGACGTCGCTTCTTTCAGAACATTCAGAAACCTTCGAGTGTTCAGCGTGGCACAGTGGACTGCAGGTTTCAGAGGTCGACTGTGAATCAGGGCTCGCACGAACACTAATTATTACTAGTCCACCGTATACAGGCCTCATATCACAGTACACTTCTGGTATCTGTGCTTCTTTAGGCTGCGCTCTTAACAAATAACGTAAACAAATCAGTGCGATACATGTGAAAAATAAATACAAGTACAAGTTAGCATCCAAAAATGAGACGGCATGCGCCACCGAGCTGACTCGAGCTCAGCGATTGGATAGTGATGTGCAACCCGTGGCTCAGAAAGCTTTTGTTTTTTTTTTTCCCCACATAGTCACATGATGATATACTCTATGTTCGGTTCTGCTTTATTTAACGTCTGAACAAAACATGAAAAATAAATAAACGAAGAAAGAAACAAACAAACAAGCATGAATAAATAAATAGATAGATAGATAGATAAATAAATAAATAAATAACGCCGAAAAGGAGAAAAAAATCGGGAAACGTGTCAAAATTGTTAACGTTTTCACTAAGTACAAAATCCGACCTTCCCATCAGCTGCTTAAAGGCAGTTTGTGATTATTAAAATATATCAATAAATCATGATATCCACAGTATCTCAGAAAAGTGTGTTGTGATTTAATTTATTATAGTATCGATGTTATATCATCATATCAGCCAGCCCTAGTGGACATGTCACGCGTTATTTACTGTCGATTTACTAAAACGCCGGATTGTGTCCTCACGCTATCGACGAGTTCAGTTAAACACAGAACTGATCTGACGTTTCTTCTTCTTTTATTTCCTCCTCATTACTGGGACGAAGCCGAGCGTGCTCTGAACTCATTTCCGACTCGTCGCTTCCTCATGGTTGTGTGAGTCACTCGGCCGCTCGGAGAAAATAAGGAGAGACCTCGACGGCCTCGATGAAAGCGAAAGTCTTTCTTCTCCTCTGTCTTGTCCTGATAATTGCAGCTCTGGCTAAAACTCTTTATGAAGTCTATTTTCATAAATCATTAGAGCTGTGTTTATAGTCCTTATAAAGGGGTAATAGTGTATTTTTATGGCGTTAACTTTAATGATTCCTTGTAAAGCTCAAAGAAATTGCTGCGTTAATCGAATTTGATGATGAAATATTCGCACATGTTTCATTTTTTCTTCCTTTCATTCGTCCTTTCTGTCTCCGACGTGTGTACGGGCTAAAACGTAAGAATGAGAGGAGGTGTGTCTCTTCCACGGCTTATGACGTCGATGGCATTTTCATAACGATTTTGTATTATTTGTAGACTCTAAAGTTACTTTCTAATGATTGTGTACAGGGGTGGTGCTAATGTTATAACCTGCATACTTTAAATGACCTTCATACAGTAGAATTATAAAAACACTCGAACGTGCTCGTCATTTAAACTGCAGCGTTACCTTTCTTCCTCCCAGTGTCACAAACGACTCGTTAAACGATTCGTTCTAAAGGATTCGTTCTAAACTCCTCCTTTCAGAGAGCATACTCTGCTCTGATTGGTCATATGTCCCAGTCTGTTGTGATTGAGCTACCGCAGTACCCATGTTTCAGAAAGGAAACGCCCACTACCGTAACGAGTTTCAGCTCCGTCTGTCAGCGAGCAGGTGATGAAGACGAGAGGCGGGGCTTTTTATTATAAACCTACATAGGTTAGCACAGGAAGTGAGTCTGGAATCACTAGCGACTCGATTCAGCTGTTCAGAATTGGTTCCTTCGTTTGGGAGTCGATAACTCTTGACTCCTCTTTTTGAAACTCTTTGAAAGTTTTTACATTCGTAAACAGCTCTATAATACTACTACGTGAAAGATAATATTTGAAAAACCATACAAGGTGCACTTTAAGACTACTTGCTTGGTAATGAGTGTATTCCTACAGGTTTGGAAGTTAGTCAGACGCCAGCAGGTGTGTTACACATGTCAGTGATTATAATCTCTAAAGGTAGTCAGCTCAAAACAAACACATTTCCTCACACTCACTGACTCAGTAGTCGAGATTTACCGGTCTGGGGAAAAAACCCGTTCTGATGAGTACGTCAGGGTTTTTTCTTGTGGGTTTTTTTTTTAGCTGTCTCATCTGGTAATGTCAACATGCTCATGAACAAGGAAGCCAGTTAGCAAAGAATGGCATTTTAAAAAAGAATCCAACTTTCCTAACTCGTCATCATTAAATGACTCCGGTGACAGATACTGAAGCTTGTGGTTTCCTGTTAACACGCAACTGTACAAACAGACAAAAGTTGCATGAGGTGTTGATACAAAACTGTACATTATGTCAAAACGTTGAGGATGGACAGAATAATACGCAACCCGAATAACACAA
Source organism: Ictalurus furcatus (assembly GCF_023375685.1). Classification (NCBI taxonomy): domain Eukaryota; kingdom Metazoa; phylum Chordata; class Actinopteri; order Siluriformes; family Ictaluridae; genus Ictalurus; species Ictalurus furcatus. Next base: position 19,138,061 of record NC_071277.1, on the reverse strand, counting down.
TATGTTAAAACACGCCCTTTTTTTTTTTGAATGATTTTTAAAAAAGAAAAAAAAAATCCAATTATAGTTACGATTTAATGTTGTGGAACGTCCATGAAACAAGTTCCTGTTCCCACTTACATTAGAGCAGCTATACACAGTTGTTCCCTAAATAATCATCATCATCATCATCTTCAGAAGAAGAAGAAGAAGAAGAAATGCAGCTTGTCATGTTACAGAGAAACCGCAGAGAAACATAATCTCCTTTTTCCTAAAGACCGGTACAAAGCCCTGACACTGGAGACTCCTTCCACAAAGGTGATCTCCTTAGAGAAAACTTCATCATATCGACGATTACACACATTGTTTTAAATTCCTTTGTTTTTTTTTGTTTTTTTTTTTACAAGTCCCTTTGTAAGTCATCATAGAGATGATAATGTATCAGAACAAGTGCATTAATATCGATATAAACCTGTGATTTGCACGTACTTTCACAGAAAACACTTTCCAACCAATCAGAATCCAGAATTCAACCATGCTGTGGTGTGATACGGCTTAAGCTGCTATTAATAAAACAGACAAAGCACAGGCAATTAAAATATTAAACCATGTTCTACCATGACCTGAATCTGTGTAATTAAAGACTACAGTACGCGCTCGTCTTCAGATCCTGATGGGGCTCCAAACGATGCGCTTGGAGGTAAATCAGTTGCACCTGTAGATAAAAATCTCATAAAGACTGTAAGATAAATATACACGTGTATATATATATATATATATATATATATATGTCGTGTGCCACAAGTGTGTAATTAATGTGATCTAGTGTGAATAGATCTACACCTTTACGAAATTCGGTCTAGTTAATGGTTCTTGTTCTATGTAGAGGATCTTTTTTATATGTTATGATGTTTTATATGTTATGATATATATGTTTTCAGGAAAAAGCTAAGCTCTCTGTGGAGCTGTGCTACAAAACAAAAACTCCCAGAGATACAAAGCAGAAACTCGCATGCTTCTTCTATCACTAGGCTTTTTTTTTTTTCCTTTTCCCCAGAAGAAGCTCGAAAAGGAAATTTCTAGTAGAAACTCGACTGTTTTCAGAGTGAAAGTCGGACGTCACATGGGGTACCGGTAAACATCCCAAAAAATACACCCGTTCTTATTTTTACTTACATCGCAACATTGGAAAATTCGATACGTCCATGTCGTAACTCCTCTCGTATTCTCTCACTAACACGACACTTTTTTACTCCAAAATTTCTAACAAGAATTAAAACAATTTTTTAAAAAAAATTCGACCTCCAGGTCGGGAGTAACACTTATTCCGAAGGTCATATGCATAATGGCGTATGAATACATCCGTAAAGCATTACGCAGACCGTTATAATTATTTATGGAAAAGCATTACAGCATGTAGCGTCGTTTATAATGCATTGATAAAAGAACGCACGATAAGTCGTGCTTATAACACATTATACTGTCGATATACAGTATCTTCCCATAATGCACCATGCCAAAGTGGTGTGTTGTGATATAACATGTTATGAACACTACCTACGTAACACTACGTTGAGCGTGTTCGTATCATGGAAACGATCCACAGTGCATAATAAACACAGCTATAAAGTGTAACGCACTTTCATATATTAATGATAACAATGCCTTATGAATGCATTATAACCTGATATGAACATACTCCTAGTGCTCACAGACCAGCGTAGAAAGTGCTACAGGGATATTTCCCTCTCGAGTCCCTTATCATTGGCGTTTCTGTTCTATGCAAATGGCACGGCGTTCATTTTGTTCCTTTTGTCACGTTTGCGTACTCACTCAGTGGTTAATTGGGAAACGCTGGGGCTGTTTCATTTTGTTCTGTTTCATTTTTTTATTGCTCAGTTGTGTCAGTCTGGATTCCAGCGAAATAGTTTCGGCGCCCGACGTGCGCACGGCCCTGTTTCTCCCCTTTCAACTAGTCTCGTTTTGCCAAAGTTCAGCATATTCGACTTCATTCCTGTGGTTCACTTTTTATATTTAGTACAGACTTTTAAATCACTGATTCTTCTTCTTCTGTGTATTGCACAACAAACGTGTCAGGATCCTTCCCTAATTTGTCGATGCGCTTACAGATTTTCCGCACCGCATCCCGGTCGGAACAGGACGAACGTTTAAAGCTATAGAGTTTTGCGAGCGTTGATTACAGTGTTCACTTCTGCCCAATAGGAGATCGTTTTAGAAGTTAATTCAACACCACGGGAGTCGAAATGGCATTGTAGGTGTTAATTCAGCACTACGGATGTGCAATTTACTCCTGTAAGACGTTCATTTCACGCTGTAGGTGTTAATTCCACACCAGGGATTTGGCTGTGAAGGTGTACTTGTAAAATTGTGAAAAAATAAATAAATAAGTAAATAAATAAAAGTGATGATTTTCTGTGTGGCTTCATCCATTGATTATAGGGAACTGAAGTAGCAAATAGACACGATCAGGATGACGGAAAGCAGCGACGTGTGATAATTCTACTGAATAAAAATGTGCTCGAATATTTGTTCGCCTTGTTAATGTCGTGCTTCGTTCTTTTGTGCTTTTACTTTTTTTTTTAGTTTCCACATTTCTTTCTTCCCTTATTTGTTTTCTTAATTAAACACTCAGCTAGCCAATCATCACCCAGGATAAATACTCAATTACATAAAGGAACTTGAGATTTATCTTGCGATTTAGATTTTTGAGAATACTTTACAATGGAATGAACTTTTATTTTTTCATTTTTAAGAAAAGCGAAGATAATGAACTGTATCCTCGCTCGCTGTGTCTGGACAGTGCGTAATAATCCACTGTGTAATAATCCACTGTCTCGTAATTCGATGGTTTGAAATCTGTGTTCGTTTTTATTATTTATTACGCACGCTTAGCTAGCATGCTGAATGCTAGTTAGCCGGCAAAACCTCGCAATAACCTCGTAGCCATGTTAAGCTCGGTCACAAATCCCCTCAGCGCTCTTCATTCGTTTTCAATTCACGACTTTTACCTTGACATGCATTTTTTTTCTCGTGGTCCTGTCTCCGCCCCCCTGTCCCTCATTGGTCTGTTCCCTGATGTGTGCACCTGTTTCGTGTATTCCCTTCGTTAGTCGGTGTTACTCACTCTCTTATGACCTGTTGCCAGATGTTGTTCTTCTTTTCTGATGTCTATTCCGAGTGTTGTTTATGATTTAGAAGTGAAACAAGACGCTGTACGATAGGGTAACTTGCACAAACAACTAAACCCGAAAATTATGTTTATAAACTGAAACGTCCATCTCAGTCTCATGTCCTCTTGACAAAATCCTAATAAAGCAAAAATTCAGTGTGTACCACTGACAAATAAGAGAATCTTGTTGCAGAAATAGAGTGTTAGTTTCAGGACTAATTAATGGACTTTTGGAGCTCATTAAATCCCACCGCACGACTACGGTTTGCTTGTTGCACTGATAAAATGAGACGGGTCCGTGTTATTTGACCGCCAGGGTTACTTCTGTACACACGTCTAAACCCTCACGGCTTAACGTTCCACTTGGATTCGTCCTCTCATGTAAGTGTCAGAGAATGAATAAATGTAAACACGCCGGGTTCATCCACGAGTTTAAAGGCTTTAGTTTCTTTTTTTCTTGCAACACACTGGTGTGAAATGAGATTACAGAGTGAAGCATTGTGGGTCGGGGGTATAATCTAATCCTCGGGCTGAATATCAGTGAGGTGGTGGTCCTGATGATAAATTCATCAGACTGTTCATTTTATCTCAGTGACGATGCATGACTCTGAAAGCCAACATCTGTAACTAATTTTCTTCTTCTTATTATTATTAATATTGTTGTAAAATAAAAGTGTGCATGTGTAACAGAATTAGCTCAGCTATCCAGAGCTAGCTAAGCTAACCAGTTACCTATCCACAGCAATGTGCTAATGCTGCTATCTATGCAGTTAGCTTAGCTAATGTCACCTGTCCATCTGTAGTGACTTGATTTGAAGTTCTCTAAAGCTCTAGCTAATGCTAGTAATAAATGTAAGTATTCTAAGTTTAAAACTAGTCACCAAGCTAGCAAAGAGTAAGCTATTCTACCGTGTAAACAGATTGTGATAGGCGACTAGCAAACTAGCTAACATTCGGCTAACTATTATTGTATATTGTGTGAACCATTAACAAGCTTACTAGCATGTGCTGTGTAATTAGGCTACGTTAGAACTCAAAACTGGGAATTCCTACTCGGAAAGTCAGGAAGCTCATGACGTCATATCAACATGGCCGCCCAGAGCATCAACAGAAAAATACAACACAGCTTTTTAAATTTTATTTTAAAATGAGATCGTAGCTGTATTTGTTTTCGATGGAGTAATATGTACACGTTAGTCGGTTGCATTTATGAATTCATAGCGATGTAAATACATCATCAACATTAAAGTGATCACTCCTAATGATCCCTTTGAGAACCTAAAGTGACAGATTTCCCTCTGACACCGGACACGCCTTCCTTACACGTTCAATAAACGTCTCGGGTTCACCGTGTCTTTCATTTTAATGTAGTGAATCTTGATCTTTGGCCTCAGACACATCTCAGACAAATGCTTATTCTGGTAGATCTGAGGAACCTGTGTAAATAGGGGGGGGAAAAAACCTCGTTCGGGTTTTTGCCGCATTATGAGCCAAAAGTTAAACGATCACAAAGCTCTTGCATTATTTAAAAGCCCATCATTCTTCCGGAGCAGAGCATATGGGAACAGCGTAGCGGAGAGACTAATGAGGTTATGGAGATTGGAGGCAATTTTGCACGAGAAGTGTGTAATTGAGGCTCATAGCAGAGAGAACGATAGATAGAAAGAAAGAAAGAAAGAGAGCGAGAGAACATTTATTCGTATCTATGGCCTCTTGTTCTCTATCCTCAGTGGAAGTGACCACAATTTATTAGGGAATAACAGCGCTGGATATCGAGGCGGCGGAGGCCTGCTGTTTCAGGTCCGATCTGCTACTGTTCGGATCTGAATTTCGGATTAATTCAAGGGTCGATCTGCTCACTGAGCCACATCATTAGCTTCGTAAATCATTGTCACGCAAAATAAAACGGCGAAGTACTAAGAGCTAATGTTGGAGATATATATATATATATATATATATATATATATATATATATATATATATATATATATATATATATATATATATATATATATATATATATATTTTAATTCGTTTGTATTCTTACAGCGTTCAGCGAGAAAAGTGCAACCTTTTAATTTTACAACTCATCAGTGAGGAGTGATTAGACTCGCACTAAAAAGTTTCTAGCTCGCATTAAATTCAACTTTCCTCCACTTGTCCAGCTGCAGAAAAGAATAATCAGAAGTACACTTGATTAAGAGGGCTCAGTGGGCTTAGCACGTTTGCCTCGCACCCTTGAGGTTGGGGGTTCGAATCCCGCCTCCAACCTTTACATGTTCTCCCTGTGCTTTCCTCCGGGGGTTTCCTCCGGGTACTCCGGTTTCCTTCACCACTCCAAAGACATGCAGGCTGATTGGCATGTCCAAAGTGGTGTCCATGGTGTGTGAATTGTGCCATACGATCGGTTGGGACCCCCGTCCAGGGGTGCGCCGAGTTCCCTGGGATAGACTCCAGGCTCCCCTGTGACCCCTATGGAAAATAGCTAGCTGGATTGGATGGACACTTGACTAATGATTAAAACACTCGAGCGGAGTTACTCTTACCACTTATAATCAGAGCTGGTTATTGACCTATTACAGTGCATTATTCCTCAATAATTCCCATGTTCTTCCATTTGAAGAACCTTGAGCAGAAGGTTCACAGAACCCTATTCAAACACGTTATTAAATGAAATTCCGTATTGATTTTAGAGAAATGATGAAATAAAAATAAAAAAAAACTTGTTGGCGGCAGACTAGACTTATGAATCTTTTCTTTTTAGAACATCCTAAAGAAAAAAAGAAAAAAAAAAGAGAGACCACATCGTGTGATCAAACACCTCTGCACTGATAAAGGCCTCCGTGTTTGCAGAGTTCACTTCCAGCCATCCAAAAGCACAGCGTGAGCTTCATCAGGTTCTTTGAACTAAACGAGTTAGGTATCAGTCAGTGCGGGAACTGTATGAAATATTCATGATTCAGTAACCACAGAAACCCAATATCTGTGTTTTGGCCCGAACGGAGGCTCTGATTACAATAACAGTTTAAAAATAAATAAATAAAAAGGACGATGTTAAATTAAATGAAATAAGCGCTGCAGAAGCAACGTGAGATTAAATTGTTTACTGGAAACTGAGAGAATATTCTTTAAAATGAGTTCAGGACGTCAGTGCTGAGAAATGAGAGGAAGTGTTAGGAGAAATGAGAGGAAGTGATAGGAGAAATGAGAGGAAGTGTTAGGAGAAATGAGAGGAAGTGTTAGGAGAAATGAGAGGAAGTGTTAGGAGAAATGAGAGGAAGTGATAGGAGAAATGAGAGGAAGTGTTAGGAGAAATGAGAGGAAGTGTTAGGAGAAATGAGAGGACGTGTTAGGAGAAATGAGAGGAAGTGATAGGAGAAATGAGAGGAAGTGTTAGGAGAAATGAGAGGAAGTGATAGGAGAAATGAGAGGAAGTGTTAGGAGAAGTGAGAGGAAGTGTTAGAAGTGAGAGGAAGTGTTAGGAGAAATGAGAGGAAGTGTTAGGAGAAATGAGAGGAAGTGACAGGAGAAGTGAGAGGAAGTGATAGGAGAAGTGAGAGGAAGTGTTAGGAGAAATGAGAGGAAGTGATAGGAGAAATGAGAGGAAGTGATAGGAGAAATGAGAGGAAGTGTTAGGAGAAATGAGAGGAAGTGTTAGGAGAAATGAGAGGAAGTGTTAGGAGAAATGAGAGGAAGTGTTAGGAGAAGTGAGAGGAAGTGATAGGAGAAATGAGAGGAAGTGTTAGGAGAAATGAGAGGAAGTGTTAGGAGAAGTGAGAGGAAGTGATAGGAGAAATGAGAGGAAGTGACAGGAGAAATGAGAGGAAGTGTTAGGAGAAGTGAGAGGAAGTGATAGGAGAAATGAGAGGAAGTGATAGGAGAAATGAGAGGAAGTGATAGGAGAAATGAGAGGAAGTGATAGGAGAAATGAGAGGAAGTGATAGGAGAAATGAGAGGAAGTGTTAGGAGAAATGAGAGGAAGTGTTAGGAGAAATGAGAGGAAGTGAGGGAAGGACTGTTTATAGCTGCTGTAATGTGAGTGAGAACAGAAGCGAACAACATTTAAATGTGACTATAAGCAGATTAAACATATGATGTTTCTTTGTACAGTGGTGTGAAAAAGTATTCGCCCCCATCCTGATTTCTTCTGTTTTTGCGTATATCTCATCCAATAGTTTCATACTATAATTTTATTTTTCAGTCTGTTTATATGGTACCTTTTCCCATATGAATGATGGGCTTCGTGAATGTTTAACTTTTGCACAACACAATATGGAGCATATTCTTTTCCATGTATCTGTATTCATACAGTTTAGGTCGTGTTTGAGGCAAAAGATTTCATGCACGTGAAAGAGAAATTCTAGTATTCTTCTGCGGCGTGACGTATTTACTGGACGATCGGTTCTTTCGGCTTATTCGTGGTTATCCGATTTGGTTTGTGACGATCGGGCGTTCCAGTATTGTCAGAGCTAGACGCAAGCCTCTTCTTGTTTCTCTGAGTGAAGAAAAAAACAAACGAGAAAAACGAGAGACATCTGTTGAACGATCCAGCGTCAGTCTGTCAGCACGGATCGCTCGTTTCTGTCAACAAACTGCCATGCAAATGAATAATAATAATTATTAATAATAATAATAAAAATATATACATATACATATGGTTTGTCTTGCCATCTGGTGTCCTTCCCACACCGACGTTAGATAGATCCGACTTCGTAGTCGTCCGTCCTTAGTGAGGATGACTTAGCTATGTTTCTAAACCTGGCTCAGCCAATCAGAGCGTCTTATTTCGAAGCGTGAACACCACAGCTGATCTTGAAATGGCTCTAGAAAGCAAAATCGAAACGTTTCATGATTGCACACTCAGATACCGTAGAGCGAAAAACACCGAGATGTTCACAAACGTTAGTCTCGGCATTCGAGTCACCTGACACGATTGACATGATTCGCTATATATTTTTAGCGTCATCAAAAAAATCAGAAGGCCAGAAGAAGCTTTTTTTTTTGGTCTTTTGAACGCTCGATCCGATCTCACGACGTTACAAATAGATAAAAAGGTCCGTTTTGATTCCAGGTTGTCTTTTAAGTGTCTGTTTACATACTGTATTTATCGACCTGCTTGTGAAATTACGAACTCGTACGGGATAAAACGGATATTCGGGTATTTTTCGATGTAACATAAGATCCATAAGTACGTTCGTGCGTATAGTGTTTCTAGCGAGCAGATTATATTATACGTAGAGTAGCTCTCTCGAGATTTTTCCCCAGAGCCAGGGTCGGGTGCTTGATTCGGGGCTTAAACCTCCTGCTTAATACTGTGCGCTATAGGATTTCATACACTTCTGATAAGCTCCTGTTAAATGGAAATGGAAAACTGACATATCAGAGAAAAGCCTTTCCTTAATGATGGTCAGCTGTATTTCATTATGTGGAGAGCTTAAGCGTTTCCTACCAGGCTTTCCGGAAATGGCAAACGATGCACAAATATATATGAGAAAGTATCCCAGATTTATTCTGTATGAAACAGCAGAGACACGATCCTCCTTCTCGTCCTCCTCGGGTCTTATTTAGTTCACACATCGCCCCAGGCAGCTGAACTGGAAAGTGAGTGAAACCCAAAAAAAAAAAAAAAACAGCCTGTAAAATCGTTCATCCCTGAACATTCATTGCAAATGATCACTGCTGTGTAAGTTAGTTACGCTGTTATAGGGGAAAAAAATAAAATAAATAAATAAATAAATATCGACAACAGGGTAGAAGTTACTGGAGTTACATTAATAGTTACAGTCATTGTTGTGAAATCTCTGTGAAACACGTTCTGTCCTGGTATCACTGACATTACATCAGTCTTTCTTTTTCGCCACAAGCCTCTCTTATTCGTCTCGCTTGTTAATAATTTAAAAACAAACAAAAAAACACTCGTCGTATTACTGAGGGAAAAAAAGTCCTCTGTCGTAAAAATTCGCCAAGAGACAATCCACGAGCGCATTTTTTTTTCTTCCAGAGGTTAACAGGAGGCTTCCAGGAGTAAACTAGCGGTCCATTATGAAGTGATGACGCCTACGCGGGGGAAAGCTCACGGCAAGTAGTTGTAGGGTCATGTAAAAATGAGGTGTTAAAAAGCAATTACTTTAAAGAGGAAAAATGTCAGCGACAACAGGCGATTTTCACTTATAAACCCAGAGCGATACATTTAATAAACGTCGATCATCTGCGCTCCTTTCAGGGTGTTTACGCACTCGTCCTGCTGTTCCTGAATACTCATCAGTTGTGATGAACATTTGAACGCAGGTTTGTTTGTAATGATTCTTTCAGATTTTTGAAGCCTTTCGGTCCAGGCCGGCTCGCGTATCCTCCGAAATAATTCCCGCTTTTTGCACTGTCTCTGTGGAAGACGTGCCGTCTCGTCGAAAGACCTCAAGATCCCCGTTGTCTACCAGTGAGAAACCTGAAACAGGAAGTGAAATAAAGGAAGTTCGATCGATCTTGTCATTCGATGTTCCTGAGAGCCGATCACTTTCACATAGCGAACCTTAGAACTCTGTTTCAGGTGGACCGGCGATCCAAAAAGAGCTTTTACAATTAATCAGACATACTGAACTGTTGGTGCGGACAGCCTGAAGAAAGTATGAAGAAAGTAAGACATAGACGGGATACACAAGGAAATTTGTATTTTTTTTTAAATGTCGGTTCACGAACGGCGCAACCCAATCGCGAGTCATCCACGTCCGAGACTCTTTGGGTGCAATCTTAGGAACACTCGCCAATCGTGAGCTCGTGGATAACGCTTTTCTCCGAGTGCGTTTCATTGACCTTTGCCCTAACTGTCCTCAGTTTTATGAGCTGGATGGGGAGGTGAGAATTGGCCAAGACCAAAATTTGAGAGAAAATGAGAGGAAAAAGTGGCCAGATATGCAGAACCACCTTCACGGCCGTAGCGGCCATTTTGATTGTTCGTGTGTTGTCTGTACATATACAGTCCCCTCTGAAACTATTGGAACGTCAAGGCCAATTCATTTGTTTTCGCTGTAGACTGAAGACATTTGGGTCTGAGATGAAAAAATGGATATGAGACGAGAGTTTTGTCTTAAAGGGCAGTGGTGGCTCAACGGTTAAAGCTCTGGGTTACTCATCAGCAGGTCGGGGGTTCAAGCTGCCACTGTTGGGCCCTTGAACAACGCCCTTAGCCCTCTCTACTCCAGGGGGCCTTAACATGGCTGACCCTGCGCTCTGACCCCGACTTCCCAACAAGCTGGGATATGCAAAGAAAACATTTTCACTCTCCTGTAGTGTATATGTGACCAATAACGGCTGCTTCTAAACAATATAAAACATCGAACCTTTTATATCAGACTACCCAATTTGTAGGCGAAATAGTAAAAATATCGGACCACGTGACTGAGGTGTGTCCCGTTAGATTGATTGTTCAAACAATAAATAGCTCTGAACGTCTCCTCTTGGTCTTAGCCTTCGGTTTCCACTGTGAAGACTGCATTTGCTGTTAAAACGGATAAACCAACATGAAGATCAGAGAGCTGCGTATGGGAGAAAAGCAAGCCATTTTGAAGCTGTGAAAAGAGGCATTGTATATACATTGGGGATAGCCAATACAACAATCTGGAATCTACTGATAAAAAAATATATATATATATCCTGAAGTCCTAAACTCTCGTCACATATCCGTCTTCCGATCTCAAACCCAAATGTCTTCAGTCTACTGCAAAAAAACAAATGAATTGGCCTTGCTGTTCCAATAGTTTTGTAGGGTTTGCAGTATTTTGTATGACAGAAATACACACACTTTCGACTTCTACACGGCAATCGTTTAGAGTTCTCACTGTCAAGGCTGTACTAGGGCACTGCAATGATCATGGGCGTCTAAAAAAGTCTCCTCAGCCAAGCAGCCAAGTTTTATTTATTTATTTATTTATTTATTTATTTATTTTTTACATACAAAACGACTCTTTCTATTTATTGACATACAGCAATCGTAGAACTGTTTAGCCCCATGGCTGGTTTGCCCCGTGTGTTTTTTTGTCTTTCCTGCACAGGCGATCATCTCAGATTTAGCTCGTGTTCCGCTTGCCTTTTATCCGAAGGGCAGGTTGGTGAAATCGCGGTTGATCTGTGCGGGTTAAAACCACGTCCTTCTTCCTCTTCTTCTTCCCCTTAGGGAGAGCTTTCATGGAAACGCCGTGTTAAATTGGCATCATGAAGGCACAGTATTTATATTTGCTGCTGTACCAGGGGCAGATGCACACGCTGTGATTCTCCATTTCCGATTGCGTTTGTCTACTGAAAGAAAAAGCCAGGAATATAAAAACACGACGTGCTATATTAGCCTGCCATTCATTTCCCTTTTGTTTTTTTTCTTTTTTTTTTCTCCTGAAAACGACAAATCTTGAAGAGGGCACTCAAAAACACCGGGTCAAGCAGTGTAACATTTCACTCTGGTTTCTGCACGCGCATCGGCACCTTTAAGAGCAGATGGCGCTTTGATGTTGTTTTGAAGCATCTTTTATTTAACACAGCTCGTCAGGAACTAAACGGTTCACACGAGTCGAATCGCCGTTCGACTCGGTCGTACACCAAAGCCATGCGCGATAATGACATTTTAATCATAGATGACCCAAATGGACCCGTTTGTACTCGTAGAACCTTACACGGCCTCGGGCTCCGTGTGGAGAAGTAGTTCCTTCTTTGTTGTCCTCTGCCCGGGCACACCAGTATCAACTCTCTGAAAAACAGACCTGCTGGGAATGTTCGGTGGGTCGCTGCAGGAGGCAGCCCTTTATCCCGCTCCATATTAGTGAACGTTGACGCGGTCTTCCTGGATCTCAGACTTCCTGGATCTCTCATGCTCAACATCTGCCGTGTTTTTCATCGGAAGCGATGCGATCCGACAGATGTTATTTCACAGCTTTTCACTGACTGCTTTATGTTAGCAATAACCGTTATAGCTGCGCTTAGAATTCTTTTGAAGTCGGAAACAATACATTCATAACATGTAAATGACTGTAAATGACAGTTTATAGCCGGGTTTTCTAATGCATTTATAAACTGTTTAATATAATGGATCTTAACTGGTGTTTATAACACTTTATATATCCAGACATTTGTCTGGAATGAAGTATTTCCATCTTACACTAGTAAAACACAGGAAATGAGGAAAGATCGAACATATTCATGTTACTTGAAGCGCTCAGTGAGAGCATTTTAAAAAGTTTATTTTATACTTGTTAATAAACAGTACATTTATGCACGTGGAATTATGATGAATAGTGGCACAGCATGACTATAAGTGACGAAGGAATTACTTCTAGCACATTATGAGCTTTATCAAACGTTTCTTTTTAAAAAGAACGCTCAAACGAAATCCTTACCAGCTTACAAAGATTTAACAGCGCAGTTATAATGAGTTATTAATATAGGCTTCATAGAGAGTGTTTCCCAGGTCGCTTTGCATTTTGTGATGCTGTCGTTGGCATGTCACGAACGGACGCCGGGGCCGCGATGGGAGCGCTGTACTCAGAAAAGCGTCTGAGATGTTTGCAGATGCGCTTGTTTAATCGATGGCTGAGTGATCACACAACAGCTGGAATGCTTGTCAGAGTCTCGTTCGCAGCTGTCGGAGTATTAGTATCGCGTGTTTGAGGTTGTTGGCGTGCCATGTTCACATGGCGAAGAAGTGAAGGATACATTATTGGAATGAGGCTTAGTTATCATGAAGGGATTATGTAGGGGTTACGTAGCCCTATGAACACCACCCATAAGTAACGTGACAAGCCGTATTTATGACAGCTGAGATCTGTTGGAATAAGGCTTTAGAAATGTTTTGGTGTGGTCAGTTATCATGAAAGGCTTATGTAGGAGTTATGTAGCCCTATGAACACCACCCATAAGTAGAATTTTCCTTTACGTGCTAACGTAAGGTCACATGTCGCAGAGGTCATATAGTTTCTGTCAGGATGATGTCTCACGTTGCAGAAGTTTTGTAATTACAAATGCTCTAGCAAAGCTGTTTATGTTGGGGAAAAAAAAGTCCTAGCATGCTATGATTAAGCTGTTCAAACGCTGAAGGCTTTGGTCTTTTCATCATCTCAGGATGCTGAGAAGTATTAATATCACTCATAAATTTAATACACTGTGCCTGAGGTTCGAGTTCTCCCACCACCATCCGAGACGACCCGTTTTTCTGTGTGAGACCGGAGCCGGAAGTTAATAAATGTTTATATCCTCCGTTCTGGGCTTTTTCTATAGCTGATCATTAAGACATGCTAATTTGTAGGAAATCTAATGGCTGTAGTACAGAACATTTTCTTCTTTTGTAATTTGATGGAGAGAGAGAGAGAGAGAGAGAGAGAGTGTTAGGGGCCATGCACTGAGGCGCTTTAATGGGAATTCCACAGGAATGGCATGTTTTTCGAAGGCAGGAGGAAACCAGAGAACCTGGAGGATACCCGCGACATGGAAAGAACATATGCAAGGGATTGAACCGTGGACCCTGGAATTGTGAGCGGGCAATGCTGCTTGTTAGATAAATGATATTTCCTTTCTTTCTAGGTCATACGTCTAGGTCTAGATTCTGAAAGCTCACGCTTCTTCACGCTGCATCCCACCATTCTCCTTGAACCAAATTCGGGCTATCCACCCTTCCTCTATGTGGTTTAGGTAATGATGGTTTTCCTACTGAACACCAGAACCCGGACATGTTGGAGCCAGTTTCCTGCTGAAATGGTAAGAGAAAAACTTTGGCCTGCTATCCTGTAAAGTTCACTAGCTGTCAGATTTCACTGTCTACACGCCATCCAGTCCTCGCCAAAGCACTTGTCAAGCAGTGCAGCACTGTCACTCAGAATTACCTCTTCACCTGACAGGCAACAGGACAATCCAGAGCTTGAACGACAGGCAGCCAGTCCGGGCCTCAACCCCAGATTCGTTAAACGAGAAGAGCAAGACCGACGAAACACACATTTCCTTCAAGCTTCAGTACTGCCATTGTTTATCCCAAGCCCTATTAATGATATCACTCCAAGTGAGGTGCACCAACCACGGAAAGCCTAGACTAAAATCATTGCAAAGAATTTTCTGGTGTAGGCTCAGTATTTACAGTTCCGTGGCTGTGCTCAGCACCAACATAAACAGTTGTCTCTGGACACCAGATACACACTGTGTAATTGTTGACTAGCTTGACAGCTCCTCCGAAGCCCATTCTCAGTCCTAGACCCATGAGACCCCTTGTCACGCGGCCCACTCTCTGCTTAGCAGGATCTGTAGGAAGCCGGTGTACTTGATATGCCAATGGGGAAGTGGCAAGCAAGAAAACAGTACTGAAAAGTGGGGGAAAAAATGGTTTCATTGCAAGCTCAGGGTTTGCTTTCAATCTTCAATTACAGGAGCTGCTGCATCCGTGAAGTCTGCACAGTCTCAAGTCTGTGTCTCTTCTCATTTTTACGGACCACTGGTTTTTGTTACTTTCGGTAATCGTCGTCTGATACTCTTCCGGTCACACAGTGGGACCGGCCAGAGACTTGAAAGAAAAAAATCCCTTTGTTGTTCGTGAAACGATTTTGTGAAGCTTGGCTTGGCTCTGGCATGCTCTAGCAAGAGATTAGCTGCAGGAAAGCTAACACATTTCGCAGAGCCATTAAACTCCCAGTGAAGCCCTGATTGTGTCGGAAAGGATGGCCGAACATCTCTTGGATCAGCGACTCTACATGGTCCAGTCAATCTTGCCAGATTTCACGTCGAGGCATGGATCTATTATGGATAACGCAGGCTTATCAGAGTTTCTGGAGACTTTGAAGCGGTCTGATTGCACTGTTGTAAAGCATTTATTAATACTTAATACTTCAACGTCACAGAGATGCCCTATTTATGTCAGCTTCGGATGTGGTTCTACATTAGATGTCCATTCTGATCAGTATTCTCATCTGTATCCTAAATGCTAGTCATTGAGAAAACATATATAGAACGTTTTGCCTTGTTTCGGACCACGTATCTAAGTCTTCCGAAGAGTAAGTCATCACTTTGCATTCTACCACAGCGCTGTTGAATTCTCATTTCTGATTGGTCAGAAGATGTTGATTCATTTTACTACTCCTGCAAATACAAACTGTGAAAGGAACAAAACGAGGTAAAAACTGAAAAATACCTCGCAACACATTACGTCATTACTCACTTATAACTTTGATGTTCAAAATTACAGAATTTTTTATTTTTATTTTATTTTTATATATACTTTTTTTAACAGATATAGCCACAGATGGAGGGAAAAAAAACACAAAAAACTAGATAATGGGTTGGAGGTTATTGATATTATATATACATTATACCTTATATATTTCTAAAATGTAAACGAATGTTCTATGAGTAAATTGTATGAGGATATGTTCAAATGAAACTTGGGAAAGCAAGCACACAACGCGCTCACTGTTTCTAGCCTAGGCTAAGCAAATATGCCTTAAAGGCTCCATGTTGTGCTGGAAATAGGGCTAACGATTTGGCTAGCTGACGAAAAAACAACGCGAAACTGTCTGGAACGTCAACGTTTTTCTCAGATCTGTTGATAAATGACACCGAAAAGACTCCGTGTAGCTGAAATTACACTGTAATTACACTTAGCATCGACCGCTAGCTGTTCTGTCATATTGATAAACATCCACACTGAGTGAAATCAGAGCTGAAGAAAAAATGTTTAAAGTACCACAAGAGTGAGACATTTACACGGGATCTTTTTGAACAAGAGCGCATTTGAAGACAGTGCGTACAGTATATAATTCGTTGCTTGTATTTTTTTTTTTCAAAGCCTTGGTTCCTTTCCCTTGGTCCCTTGTTTTTAAATATTTTTTTTTTATTATTTAATTAGCCTGTGCTTTAAACTTTGATTATGGACTCATGCTATAGAAACATGTTCTATCATGTATTTCATGCCTTTAAATTTCATAGTCAGTGATTTTTATTGCCTTGCTAAGCCTTGCTAATGGATGAGACCTCTAACGGGTTGTTGGACTTGCCGTTTCGACCTGCTAGTCGTAACATTTGTGAAGCCATGTGTTTCCTCATAAAGGCAGAACAGGGGGTCGAACCCCGGCGGTAATGAGGCTTGGTATGAACAGATGAATGAAACCACAAGGAAACAAATCAGGGGTGAGGAGGAGAAGAAGGAGGAGGAGGGTGATGTGTTAGCAGTATGCGGAACGCATGTTGTGTAATTATTTTTCTCAGTTGCTCGTCATTATCACTGGGTTGAAGATGACAGAAAGGTCCTCAGAACTCAGTGATCTTACAGTAAAATACATAACGTTCAGTATAAGATATACGTGTTACTGGTAATGTAAGATGTCTGGATTTCTGTCTCGGTAACATTTGAATTTGATCGCGTTATTGATTATATTATTTGACTTTTTGAGGTCGCCAGTCAGACTCTCGATGTTGAATGGCGTAATGACGTAAACGACGTCATTCTATTTTTGTTTGGTGTCGATAGATCACATAGGAATAGAGACATAGTAGGTTAAACGTATATATTCTGTTTGTTTTGGTTCTCCAAAACTGTTCACAGGACTTTTGTTACGTTTAATGGAATTTGTCTTTTTCGGTCATGTACTGTGTATACAGTGGAAAAAAAGTTTGTAAATCTGATTTTCTGCTTTTTGTCTGTTTTGGGTTCCAGTGTGCTGATACAGTAGCGTATATTTCAGTGAGAAAAGAACGATCAGGTCATATTGGATAGGTTGGCTTGGTACAGGTTCAGGCAAAATCAAACGCATATACGAAAAGGCTAACCTTACAGTAAATACTCTTTAATCAGAGAACGTTGCCGTGTTTTACGTTCGCGTTTTCCTAATGATACTTAAATTTCCCTAGAAACGTATATTTATCCCTGTCCAAAAACAAATGAGCTTGCCATCACAAAAAAAAAATAATGCTCTTAGCAATTATGCTCCTTTTTCCCCCCAACGATCGTGTCCTCTGCTCTCAGAGACTTCATTCTGCACTCGGAATTTCAGGCGCATTTCAGCTGCCAGTCTTCCGCAGCATCAGGTAATGAGCTATAATTAAAGTGTGACTAATTTCAGCCCATTACTCGCTCAGCATTCGCATTAGACGACTGCACTGCGAATATAAAGGAGCGCCGCTAAGACACCCACATTCAACTTTGTTTTATTAACACAGCTCAAGTTCTACATCAAGGGCATGCAAGATCAGCTAAAAAAAAAATAGGATTGAGATGTAAACTGTTGAAATTAGCTGACACAATGAGAACGAGTTCTTTTAATGTATCGCTGTTTTTGTAAATACATATGTATTTGTGTTTAACACTTTTAAGCCTTTTGTGCTTGTGCGGTTTGCGCTTGCCATGATTTCTCTAGTGACGATTTATTTATTTTTTTTTTAAATCACGTAACACTTCATTTAAAGGCAGTGTTCATAAGGCTACATGAAATTTCCATTTTATTTTCATCCTCTGAAATGTTCAAATTGGATTAACAAAGGAGTTCGCTTCTCTAGTAACAACGTCGGCCTGCTGTGTTCATGGTGCTACATAAAGGCGACATAAAGACAAAACCTAAACAAACATTTATAAAGGCTTATTCCAACAGGCGTCGGCTGTCATAAAGACTGCTTTCATATCTGGTTGACGTCAACCAGACATGGCACTGATTTCTCTTGACATAATGCTGTGTTAAGACACTTTCCAGGCTGACATTAGAGCATCGTGACATCCGACTTTGTAGCTCAGTGTACGTTCGGTATGTTCGCGTCATATGATGGTAAAAGTGACGTCAAATATCACAACCGAAATCTCTCTTCTTTTAGAATCTGAGAAAATGTACATAAGTGTGTTACACTGGGTGAAACTCTGACGCTTCCTTTTGGTCCGTTTCTCCTCAGGTCCTTGGGGAAGGTGTATGGGCAGCGATTGCGGCCCGGGTGGCAGTCAGAGCCGTGCCGTGTGGTGTGCCCATGTGGAGGGCTGGACTACGCTTCCCACCAACTGCCAGCAGTCGTCACGCCCGGCCAACCAGCAGAGCTGCTTCCGTGTCTGTGACTGGCACCGCGAGCTGTACGACTGGCAGCTTGGCTCCTGGAACCGGTGCTCGCCTTTAGCACAGCACTCAGGAGGCAGTGGGCACTGTTTACACGGCGAGGCAGGAATCCAGACGCGGGAGGTGAGCTGCGTGCTGAGAACCGACGGTTCTCCAGCCGACGATTCCATCTGCGAGTACTTTGAGCCGAGGCCACGGCTTGAACAGGCCTGTCTGATTCCGTGCCCAAGGGACTGCGTGGTGTCGCAATTCAGCCCGTGGACGTCCTGCTCCAAGACGTGCGGTTTGGGGCTGCAGAATCGCGCCCGCTCTGTCCTGGCACCGCCGCTGTTCGGAGGCATGCCGTGTCCCAACCTTACAGAGTTCCGGACATGCGCGCCAAGGCACTGTGAGGGCAGGGAGATGGTCTTCAACTTGCGCTTGGGCTCCTGGACCGAGTGCCGCCTCCATCCTGCACCACCACCGGTGACGTCTACTTCTTCTGTCTCGCCGCCCCGTGTTACACGCCAAGCTCGACGCAGGAAAGGTAAAGAACGGCAGGGTGTCAGGGACCCAGAGACACGCGAGCTCATCAAGAGCAAACGGACCCGCAACAAATTGAACCGGCAGGAGAGCAGCCTGTGGGGCATCGAGTTGGGATACCAGGCTCGACAGGTCGTCTGTGTGCACCGCAACGGCAGCACCGTGCCTCTCAGGTAAAGAACTCTAAGTAGCACGATCTTTCTTTTATTCCAAATGCAGTCAGTCAGATAGGACATATTTCATACCTGACTTTTCCTTCTTTGTTTTTGCACCGGAGTTAACAAGTAATAGTAGTCCGTTTAACCCAAAATCTCATACATTTAGACGCCGTTATCCAGAGCGACTTACATTTAGCTCATTTTATTCAACTGAGCATACGAGGGTTAAGGGCCTCGCTCAAGGGCCCAGCAGTGGCAGCTTGGCAGTGCTGGGATTTGAACTCACAACCTTCGTATCAGTATTCCACCGTCAATGTTTGTAAATATTTCTTCCACATCCAGGCGAAAGACAACAGGAATGCATTTTTTCCTAAATCATTCCACTCCTTAATCCGCAAACTTGACCAGAAACCTGCGAATGATGAGTACGATCATTTGTTTTCATGGCTAGATCTCAAAATTTTAAAATGCTACGTAGCTTAGCAATGCTATTTACGCTTTGTGTCCGTGTCTTTACAAAACAATTTACAATATACATTTTTTTTTTTTTTTTTTAGCGAGATAGCGCTCAGTTTCTCGTTATCATAAATGAGTGTTCTTAAATGGATTTGTAAATGCTTGTGTGTTGTTAAATGGCCCTGTACATTTGGAATAAAGTCAAAGTCAATGTAAATTTGACTGCTAGCTCCAGAGCAAACAAACTATATATATATATATATATATATATCTTGCGTTACAGAAGATACAGTATATTGAGTGTTTTAAAATCCATTTTGCGATTGTGTTGCTTTGAAATCTAACTTCTAACTGCAGAATTAATGACCGTTCAATTATTATGTAGCTCCAGGTTTATTTTTCTCATCTATTGCAAATGCACTGCGCTATTTAACGATCTCATTTTGTCCTGTGACAGAAAAAAAAAAAAAACCCGAGTGAGCAATTTATTTAGATTTGGCATCCACTTTTGGGAGCTAAGAGCGGTTTCAGCGTCTGTGAGTGCCTCTGTAGCTATTTTTTTTTCCCCCTCACCTCTGTCATGAAGGATGACAGGCAGAGAACCATTCTCTCTCTCTCTCTCTCTCTCTCTCTCTCTGTCTCTCTCTCTCTCTTGTTTTCTAGCAGGTTGTCAAAGCCGTGCATCGTACTTTCTCTCTCTGATGCCTATTTTCTGCCACGCCGATGACAACTCTATACACGCTCGCCTCCGTGACATGTATGAGCTCGTGAGGCCAGCTGTGTTCGAAAAGACTCGAGTCAAGTCAACAGTATTTTATGTGCCAGCTTTTACAATTACAATGGTATCAAAGCATCTCTATAAGACAGAAAGTGGGGGCGGGGGAGTACGGTTTGTGCCTTGGGTGATGTAACATTTTAATCACCTTTACACGATATTGCGCTGCCAAGATATCCGGCGATGTCTATGTGAAGTCTAGTGACAAGTCTGGTGAAGTCTGGTGATAACTGCGTAGAGTAACGGTAAATATTTCGCCTCAAATATGTAAGTAAATATGATATCATACACACTCGCACTAAATGTATGCCTCGTCCCTTTGAGATGGATTTATTGACACTTTCTTTTGATGTGATTGAAGTACAGGAGACACTGACATGCTTTCTTTTACACCCCGAGGTGTCGTTATCGAGGCAAAAAAAAACCCACACGATTTCACGGAAACAACTGTAAAACAATAACCGAACAGCACACCAATTATTATCCGAATACTTTTTAGATTAAGTAAGTCAGTGATATGCAAATACGTACAAAACGCGGCTCCTTAGTCCTTCTATGCTGTGACAGGAATATAATATTTCAAAAAGGAACCGTGAAAATGACTCACACGCTTCCCAGATGCATAAGTATTCATCTTTAAGTTGTTTTTTTTTTTTTTCCTTCCTCTGAAATATTCATACTTGTTTTTGGCGTTTCTCAAAACCTTCCTCTGAAGTAATTGCTCCATGGCTCATGCCAATATTCTTCCAGACGACTCTTGCCAATATTCCTCCAAACGTTCGGCTCTCACTTCTTTTGATCTGATTTCTTCTTTTTTGCTGGACAGGGTTTTTTTTGGACTGAAACCGAGCTCAGAGTTGAACTCTTGCTTAAGCTAAGTACGGCACAAGTGACAGCTAAATGCAAGAATGCTAAATGATGCTACACTGCATTTAATGCAGTCTGTAATTAACTCTAATGGCCCAGCAGCCGCTTCGCCCCTGGACAGTGTAGACAGGCGAAAAAAGAAAAAAAGAAAAAAGATAAAACGCTGCAATTTTACAGTAAATTATTAGTTTCTCAATCTTCAGAAGCGTAACGATTAGGCGGTAATTCTACCAAACATGTCTGGTTACTTCCGCTCGGATCGACATAGTGATTAATGCTGCGCTACGTGTTGACTAGCGGATGATTGGCAGATCAAATCACGTAAAGAAATATGAAATAAATCTATATTCACAGGGATCATCCTTGGAACGAATTTCAGTATACTCATTTTTTAAAAGATTAATCTCATTATGAAGAAATACTCCAGTAGCAGTGGTGGCACAGTGGTGGCAGTAGTGGTTCAATGGTCGAGTCTCTCTCTGGGTTACTGATCAGAAGGTCTGGGGTTCAATCCCCAGCACTGCCAAACGGCCACTGTTTTGCTCTCGAGCGATGCGATTGGCCATATCTGCTCCAGAGGTGCTGTATTATTGCTGACCATGTGCTCTGACCCCCAACAACAAGCTGGGTTATGCAAAAAAAAAAAATTATTTCACTGTGCCGGTATGTATATATGACAAATAAAGGCTTCTTCTTCCAGAAGTTTGTAAGCAAGGAATGTTATGTAATTGTATCTATTACAGTATACCTGTCAGTAATAGTCACCATTTAAGATGGGAAAGGGTATAATCTGGAAGAGCCAGATTCTGAGTTTGTGGTTTGGCCTGGAGTAGAAGGCTTGAGTGTGATGGAAGACACCACCCTCCTTGCACTAGTCCCACTGTACCGGTTTCTGTGTGTCGATGTAGTCAGTGCCCCCACTGGAGTCTCCCCGACCTTCACCGACCATGCCTGATGCCTAAAGATTGCATGGTGGGCGAATGGGCAGAGTGGACTCCGTGCTCGAAGACGTGTGCCGACCCAGACACCCCGACGGGCATCCGGACCCGCAGCAGGGACATCCAGCAGCTCCCGGTGGGCGGAGGAGCCCAGTGCCCGGTGCTGGAGGAAAGCCAGCTGTGCGAGCCACTTGGAGACAGCGTCCCGCCCTGTGCCATGTGAGCATTCGCTACGAAGCCTGACACTAACTGATACCAGATTATACAAAAACAATCCAGACGGTGTGATCAGACTCATCACTTCACTAACAGCGATCAGTGTTCATAAGGCTACACAACACTTCCATAAACCCTTAATACCAAATATATACACCTGTATAAACATTTCTAAAGGCTATTCCACTAGGTATCACCCGTCATAAAGAGTGCTTTGGTCAGTTTTGTCAATTTGACATAACCTTGACTTAAGGTGACATAACGTGTTATGACACTTTCTGGGCTAACTTATGTTAGAACGTCATGACAGCTGACACACAATGTCAAATAAATCATAAGTTTGAGCTACGTAGATTTGAATAAAATGATCATTTCGAGGTTCTTGCAGATCTGATCATTTGCTGATCTGGAAATCAGCCAATTAACCTGCAGACTGTTTTGCTAGCTGTTGAATTTCTTTGGACGTAATAACTATGTACACGTTATTTGGGGTTTTTCTAAATAACCCTTACTCGTCCGGATAAACCCTTACTGTATATAAAATGTCAGTAACCAGTTTGTCACATGACCTCATCAGCTACACCTGGAGGACCACGGAGTGGGCGGAGTGTCGCGTGGACATGTTGCTCAGCCAGCAGGACCGACGTCGCTCCAACCAGACGGGTTTGTGTGGAGGCGGCATGCAGACCAGGGAGGTGTACTGCATCCAAGCTAACGCCGATCCGACCTCTGACCTGAGCACCAGCCAAGACAAGCCAGGTACAAACCCAACACATGATTTATACAGGGTTGATGACGACACTTTCTGGATGAGCAAAATGGAAAGGGTTTCTCTATTTTTTGTTCTGATATGGATTATAAAAAGAAAAGATTTGTGGTAAGAAATCTTAGCGTTAAGGATATAGTCCTATTTTTTTTTTTTTCAAATGGGAATAAATATTTTTTTCCCGTGTTTTTTTTTTTTTTTTCATAGAAACTCACATTATACTGTCTCATACATACTGCATCAGCACTTTTAAAAAATACAACCCTCATTTTTCTGTCATTTTCATCCCTACATCACTGTCTCCATCTTTCCCTGTCTGACTCTCTCCTCATTTCTGTCTTTTACACCTGCTTTCATAATAACTTCACCTCCACATCTCGTCCTATCTTTCACTTCCCTTCCCTTTTTTTTTCTGCTTCTCTCGTTTTCGCCTTCCCGTGCGCAGACACCTATCAGCAAACGCACATGCCCGAGCCGACACGTCTTTAAAGCGGAGGTGTGAATGAAAGTGCTGCAGCAGAGATCGCTCTTAAAGAGACCATCAGCTGCTCGTGCTGGGTTCAAAGGGAGGTGGTGGGACGCGTCCTAATCAACACGGTGCAGAGGTTCTATCCGGTTATCGGGCTGATCTGGATAGTGCGAAGGGCAGGGAGGTTGGGAAGACAAGATGTCAATCTGATCTGTTTGAACTGTGTTGTGTGTGACTTGTGTGTAGGTTGCGTGAGTAAAACACGAAGAAGCACCTTTGTGGTGAAATGTAGACCTGACACTTGCATGTAAACCATGTTCAGCTTTGCTGAGTAGTGGCGCCTACGAATGACGCTATGGGCGCCAATACTTTTCTCTTCAAACGTATTGGCGCCCGTAGAATCATTTGGACTACGTTTACAACAATCTGGCTCGATAGTTCATCCTGTCTCGGTAGCGAGCAGCAGCACCATGAATTCACTGCCATCCCATTACAGGACACCGGATTTTCCACTTGATCTTCAGATTCTCAATGTTTATTTGTGCGCGTTGAGTATTTCAAGAGTATAACTATGGAAAGTTGTGTCATACAGAGTTATGCGAAATCTCTTCAGTAGCTTTCAAACGACACTAGCCCTGTGTCACTGAAATCTACAGTGCCCAAGAACGAGGTCGTGGAAGTCCGGCGTTTTAACCACCTTTGGAGCTCTAAAAGTCTGTCGATCATTTCGATTTATTTAGTTTCATCCAGACAAAAATGCACATTGTTTTGCATTGTTTATGATGCATAAATTGAAAAATGAGCCTTTTCACTGTCATAATCTTGGTTCATTCAAATTTTGTTTAAAAAAATAGGTTGACGTTCGGATCATATCATATTCGAATCGTAACATATCGTGAATGGAACTGAATCATGACTGGAGTGTTACACTCATACTGGCCATCCAAAACAAACAAAATAGGCATATACCTCCGAGGGTTAGCATCAAATAAGTGATATGCCTGGGGTTTTTGTTGTTGTTTGTTTTTTGTACCAAAGAAAATCAATTCATCCGTCACATCTAGAGAACTGCTTCCACTTTCATGGGAAATGAACACAGGTACTTGACCAAAATGGGGATAGCTCTGGATTTATGTTTGTAACCACTGTATGGTCTAGTGGAAAAGAGTGATTATGGTATGCTACGCAATCAGCAGTCTGGCCAGGTTCATATAATGGGTTCTCACCCAGAGCAGTTTTCTCAGAGGTAACAGTACCATGCTATAATTCTTGAAATTCCCAGACTGTTACAGACCTGCTACTGGCTTTCAGAGCAACACCCTTAACCAGAACTCTAACATTCTCATCTGTACACTTGAATTGTATCCTGCCTCACTGGTATAAAAGTGAAGAAATGCTTCTAATCTGTTTTGCTGGTGATATATATTTTTGTGTGTATTTTATAGAAAGCTGGTCTCAGAGCAGCCAGAAGCCCAGTGTCACGCCCAGCCTTTCCACCAACGTTGAAAACACAGGTAAGATGGATGGAACGCCGTTGAATTTCCTCTTAATATCCTCCCACTAGCCCTCCTCTCTACTCAAAATGTCATTTTCCCCTCCATTTCTGACAAACACATCTCCTTTGCTTGTTCAAATGCCTCTACATCACCATTTGTTTGCATGTCAGCTAAATGTGTTGTGTGTGAAGCAGCAGTAAATATGCAATGGCACTCAAAAGTGCTGTTGTTGTTGTCTATCAGATGTGAAAAATGAATAGTGTTCCAGCTTTTTATGGTTTTCAAACAAAATGATATTATTCCTCGAAAGATGAGGAGGATTTGTTTTATACTTGAGACCTAGTAGAAATGATAAAACATGGAATGTAGTGAACTGTACTAGTTCCAACAATATCAAGTAACAACGATTAATCAGCAGGTATTACGTTTGTTAATTCTTGTCATTCTGCATAAAGCCGGGTTTACACTTTATGATTTTGCTGTCGTGGAAAACAAATCACGCATCGTAAAATAATTATTTGCTCCTGAGTTCGGATCGAAGGTGCTATGTGACATGGTGTGGCCGTTTTAGTGGACTATAACCACTGGCGGCCATTTTAGTGGACTGTAACCACTGGTGGCCATTTTAGTGAATCATAACCACTGGCGGCCGCCATTTAAGTGGACTGTAACCACTGGAGGCCATTTTAGTGAATTATAACCACTGGCGGCCATTTTAGAGAATTATAACCACTGGAGGCCATTTTATGGGCTGTAACCACTGGCGGCCATTTTAGTGAATTATAACCACTGTAGGCCATTTTAGTGGACTGTAACTATTGGAGGCCATTTTAGTGAATTATAACCACTGGCGGCCACCATTTTAGTGGACTCTAAACTCTGGAGGCCATTTTAGTGAATTATAACCACTGGTGGCCACCATTTTAGTGGACTCTAAGCACTGGAGGCCATTTTAGTGAATTATAACCACTGGTGGCCGCCATTTTAGTGGACTGTAACCACTAGAGGCCATTTTAGTGAATTATAACCACTGGCGGCCATTTTAATGGACACAAACCACTGGTGGCCATTTTATAGGATTGTAACCACTGGCGGCCATTTTAGTGGACTGTAACCACTGGAGGCCATTTTAGTGGCTTTGACCCACAGATGCAAGTTGATACTATAGAAATGATAATGTATTAGAACAAGTGCATTAATATAAACCTGTGGTCCAGACACGAGTGTGCTAGGACTGCAAGTTTTATTGTTCTAGCGAAGTCACAGCAAATGAAGCAAACTGCGCATAAAGATTTAAATTGTGTATAACGAATCCCGAAACTGCTAAATCTATGCCGTGACTCAGTTTTGCATAATGTTCTTAGCATATTCTTGAATAAATTGAATCAATTGAGTCAAATTTTGTATTTTGTTTGTCAAAAACAGTGACATATATAACCGTTTTCCGTACTGGACTCAGACTTTTGCACCTTACTGTAGATATAATGAGTTCTCTATGGACTGATACTGCTGTGTGAGAAATATTCATGATGTCAGATATGACACTGACAGACAGGGTGTGTGGGGTTTTTTGGCAACGTAGTGAACCTCCGAAGGTAATTAACTGTGTTTATCACAAGTCCATTGTCATTCTGTAATTAATGGTTATAACAGGTCTTATACATTGGGCCCTTAATCCCCAAATGCTAAGCTATGTGTCTGGATCGGATTCTGCTTCTGATGAAAACATCTAATAATGGAAATTCAGCGGAACACTTCCTATGAATAATGCATTATAAATTAATTTTAAGACATTACATACATATAAATACTGTAGAAGTTTACAATACTTAACATAACATGTACATACTGCATGTACAAATACTTATGAGTGGGTATGTTGACATGTATAACACTTTAGAATTCCAGAGTACATGATAGATTGAACTAACCTGACATTAAGAAGTCATAAGCTAATGCTTTATAACGTGTTATATCACCTGACATTAAGAAGTCATATGCTAATGCTTTATAACGTGTTATATCACCTGACATTAAGAAGTCATAAGCTAATGCTTTATAACGTGTTATATCACCTGACATTAAGAAGTCATAAGCTAATGCTTTATAACGTGTTATATCACCTGACATTAAGAAGTCATAAGCTAATGCTTTATAACGTGTTATATCACCTGACATTAAGAAGTCATAAGCTAATGCTTTATAACGTGTTATATCACCTGACATTAAGAAGTCATAAGCTAATGCTTTATAACGTGTTATATCACCTGACATTAAGAAGTCATATGCTAATGCTTTATAACGTGTTATATCACCTGACATTAAGAAGTCATATGCTAATGCTTTATAACGTGTTATATCACCTGACATTAAGAAGTCATAAGCTAATGCTTTATAACGTGTTATATCACCTGACATTAAGAAGTCATAAGCTAATGCTTTATAACGTGTTATATCACCTGACATTAAGAAGTCATATGCTAATGCTTTATAACGTGTTATATCACCTGACATTAAGAAGTCATAAGCTAATGCTTTATAACGTGTTATATCACTTGACATTAAGAAGTCATAAGCTAATGCTTTATAACGTGTTATATCACCTGACATTAAGAAGTCATAAGCTAATGCTTTATAACGTGTTATATCACCTGACATTAAGAAGTCATAAGCTAATGCTTTATAACGTGTTATATCACCTGACATTAAGAAGTCATATACTAATGCTTTATAACGTGTTATATAACCTGACATTATGTAGACATATGTTCATGCTTTATAAACTGTTATGTAACCTGACATTATGAAGTCATATGCTCATGCTTTATAGAGTGTTAAGTAACCTGATATGCTCGTGACATGTTTCATAAAATGCTCTGTGACCTGACATTATGAAGTCATAAGTTCATGCATTATACAAGTATTATGCGTGTAACTCTAACTAGGAACTATATCTACTATACACTAGGCCGGTCATTATAAAGTGTTATGCATGCTCTACTTGTGTTGATAATGCATTATTCATAGGAATTATTACCCAATGTAAACAAGTGATTATGACCCATGACTTTTCAAGCTGTAGCTCTCTTGTTCTTACACAGGTTTGAGATTGCTAGTTTTTAAATCAACAGCTTGTAGCTGATTTGTCTATAGTGCATCATCCCACACAGCTCCTGTGTGTGTTCATGTGCGTGTGTGCGTGCATGATATAGTAGGAGTGTGTATTCTCGCTGCTCAGGAGTTTTGATTACACACAAACGTCTGCTCGGGGGCTCCAGGCCATCTGGCAAAGTAAACAAGTACAACCTGCGAAGCTTGGCGTTAATTTAGCCCTTGATCCGCTGATCTCGCGCTGCCGCATGCTCGTTATCATTTTTAGGCCCATTAATTTCAGCCGCACGCTGAGGGAAAGCAATTAGGCGCACCCTTTTCCCCAGAGGTGTGAAAGATTTCTGTCGTTTTGTTACTTCAAGCCTCTGGGATCAAGCTTTGAGGAGCAGAGCACTCCTGAGATCAGACATCCGGTTGTCACACACAGCATTGTGACGAGGTTCTGTCTGACGGTGTATGGAGCCACGTTATTGGAAACACGTTATTATTATTTTTTTAAATGAAATTTGTATTTATAAAAGCCTAACTACATGTGCGTTATTATATTTAGGCTTATAGCCAAAGTGGCTTACTCTATATTCGTCTGCTGTGGATGTTTTATAACAGGTGTGTTTATATGTGTGTGTGTGTGTTTGCCCTACAGCACCTCAGCCAGTAGACAGCCAGCTGTGCGTGGGTCCTGTTCCGAGTACCAGCCAGCTGTGCCACATCTCGTGTCCTGTGGAGTGTGAGGTGTCTCCCTGGGGGGCTTGGGGGCCATGCACCTTTGAAAACTGCAACGACCAAACCGTGAAGAAAGGTACAGCTTCACACGCTCATCCTTGTTTTACTCAACTCATACAACAACATGGATTACAGTGTTCCAGAGAATGACGAGTTTTTATCCATTTCTAGCTACGTTCAATGTGAAAAAGTCATTTTACCAAGAAACCACAAAGCGCAGACACTGGAGACTCCTTTCATATGTGGTTGTCATGCAGATCTGGCAACCCTGCACTTAATAAAAGGTCGGAGGAGGGTTTTTTTTTTTTTTTAGGTTTCTCTATTTTCACTGTTTCTGTAACACCGACGCGTGTATATGAAGTGATTGTTTAGAAGAAGAAATCTAAAAATGTCTCCTTTTTTTTTATTTAAACACATTAATATACATGTAAAAAAAATTAATAAACAGCTATGACCAAGTTTCTATTAAAAGAAAATAATAAATCTGACTGACATTAAAAATGATTTCATTTGAAGTCCCATGGAGGTGCTTCTCAGCGCTGAGGTCAGAACGATTAGTGCAGCGTTATTCCAGCACAGGATCCGTAATGACTCTTCTTCAATTTCATGCCGTAAAATGTCTCAAGGCTGCGAAATAACAGCTTTACCGAAATTGAATGAAATTTGTCGGTGAAATTTTTATTATTTTTTCCACTGAACGTGGACGGAGGACGGACAGCGATCTCATTCGCATTCACACCATCGACTGTTCGAACCAGAACTATTTTCACATGCTGCTTTATCATAATTGTTCATTAAATGAGCGACGAAATGGATGAGTAGCCTGAGAGGAGACTGGAAAATAGAAAGAAGTGACAAAGGATTAAAAAAAAGTCTCAACATTCAACTCTGAGACTGTAAATGAGCGTAAAATTTGACTTCAAAGTCAAAGCAACTACATCAGACTTATATATCCGTCTTCACGTAGGCTTATCTCGTGGAAAATTGTCTTATTCCTATTATTTGTATTGTTGGTTTTTAAGAATCGCTCCTGTTATAAAAATCACCGTGACTCAAGACGTGCATTTGCATCTTATTTGCATACTCTGCTCTGATTCGTCCAAAGTTGTATAAGTTAAACATGGCATTGTAGTGAAATAATGCTAGCTAGGAATCATGATGCGTGCTGTAATAGATTATCGTCCACGTTATTTATGTGTTATATTTGTGCATATCAGTTTCTGGTTCGTTCAAGTTATCCTTCTTAAACGTGTAAGATTGATCGGTTTTGCCGACCGTGTTGTGTTTTGTAGCGCTACTCTAACCCTCGTGTATGTTTTATTACCCTCCTGTCCCTTGTCTCGGCTCATCGGACAGCTTTATGCTCGAGTTGCTTCCCGTGTAAGTCGTCTCGGTCTGTTCCAGGTTTCAAATTCCGACGGCGAAAGATCACAAATTTCCCGACTGGAGGCGAGGGCAGCTGTGCTCACCTGGTGGAGGCCACGCCCTGCGACGAGCCCAGCTGTTTCAGCTGGCAGCTGCTCGGGCTGGAGGAGTGCGTTCCTGCCGACGACACGGACTGCGGGCCAGGACGTCAGCTTCCACAGAGCCGCTGTGTCGACACGGACGGTGAGAAACACCACACTCCTGCTCCGTATAAAACACAGGTTTATATATGAGGACACTGGAAAATATATATATATATTATATAACTAAAAATATCTTGAATTTAGGCAATTTCAACTCATATTTCTCTTTAGTAAATTGCTTTTTTTTAAACATGTAAGATTACTAAGAATATTAGTAGATATGTTGGCTAATTTCTAGCTCGCAGGCTTATTTCAGGCGTTTATTTCTAGAACGACGCAGGATGATCTGCTAATAATGAGTAAATATGTCTAGAAATCGGCTTCGTGTCATCCGCTAAAACATCTTTTTTTTTTTTTTTGCACAGGAGGCCTGGTTAGAGAAGCTCAGGTCGTAAAATTCCACAATAAACTCAGTCATGTTTGACAATTTGTTCTTGATTTCTAGTACCAGTGGGTGTATTTAGTACCAAATAGGCTTCGAATAATCTTCACTGATCTCGGTCGGCTTTTGGTCGTCAAAGTCAGTGCATGTTTCATTATTTTAAAACATTTAAAAGCAACTTTAGTGCAGGGCAGGTGTAAAATGTAAATCACCTCCGAATCACTTGAGAACATCATTATCCTGATTTCTGTTGCTCTCTAAATGATGCGCCATTCTCAGGCAAGAATGGCAGTGTGTTTCCTATTATATTTTAAAAAAAAATAAAAAATACTTCTTGTTTCAAAGCCGGTTACATCCGCATTCAAACCAAGCTATTCAGTTCTAAAATATATTCAGATATCATGAATGTAGGTGAATTTATCTACAAATTTCTCGTTTTATAATACTAATGATCAGCGCCGTCTTCAGGTGTCTCCTGTATCGGTGTAGCCCGGGGTCAGAAATCGTAAATGCCGTAAAAAAAAATATATCAGGACCTCCGAGAAGATGGAATGTAGTTAAATTTTTACTATGTATTTGATTCCGTTTTAATGTCGGTTAATTGACCGTTAATGAATCATTAACAACACTCGCCCTTTACTGCCCTGTACTCCATATGGCATCAATTAGTTCATTTTTTTGATTGGCAGTAATACAAAACTATTATTTTCCTATGTACTATAACTGGAAAAGGGGTCTTTTAAACATGACATCATAAATAAACGCCATGTCACATGATCAGGAAGTTCGGTTTGCACTTCCTTTTCTTCAGTCGCGTGGCACGGTGAAGGTCATCATCAGACAGCTCTCAAAATCAGATTCATTTGTCAATATTTAGGCAAAACTACTTAAAGGAAACGATTTAAACACTATCTGAGATGTTAACGTTTATTTTTTAAAAATTTTTTTGTCATTTAAACAAGTTGATATATTTTGAGTATTCTGTTAGAAGGTAAAATGTAAATGTTGCCGTACGGCAACAACGTACGATAATGGAACTGTAGCATGTGCGTTCATGAATTGAACACAGACCTACACAGCAAAAAAAAACACACTCAGCTTCTCTAACAGTATATTTGCATTTTTTTTTTCACATTCAAAGTAAGAAAACCGGGGGTCATTTCAGACATTTCGCAATTGTACCTTCTTTTCTAAATGTTATGTTTCAAGAGAAAGAATTAAAAATTTTGTATGTACTTTTGAGTGAGTAAATCCATGCACGTCCTTTTTTTTTTTTTTTTTTTTTTAACATCTGTAATTCCTTTCTAGAAGATATAACTTTTACATGCTTACTATGTAGTTTAAAGAATAAACATTCTGTGTTATTTTTGACTATACGATACGTTCCACAATTGCGCATTGTTGCCATACGGCAACAATTAACCAACTACCCCCTCCTCATTTGTTTTCTTGCATTTTTTAAATATGTTTTTTTATTATTATTATTACTTTAACTACTTCAAGTAATAAAAAAACATAAAACATTTTTTTTAAAAATATAAACGTAATAATTCATGCAATAGAGGGAGAGTAGTTACTATTGTAAGAAAGCTTTGCTGATATACAGCGTGATTTTATTAATTTTTTTCTCCCTGTACATCAATAGGGAAACGTGAGTATATCGGTATGGGGGAACGTTTTACAGCTCCTTGTGTTTGCGCTCGTACTACTGCATGTGTATTTCTCAGCTTCTCATGCTTCCCCAGTGGAGCTGGTTGTGATATTTGGCCTTAATGGAAAATGTAAGAAGGTTCACTAGCTGAAGTCGAACACATCTCGAAGGAGTTGCCCAAAAACCTTGTACACTCCGAAAACCTTGAAAAGTCTGACACTAAAAGGTATTTTAAACCCCAACCCCCCCCCACACACACACTCACACACACTGCACACTTTTATACCACGATTTCATCATAAAATAGGTCATGCTTTTCAGTGATGAGTAAAGTAGAAGGCCGGCGTTATTACAACCTCCAGGCATCTGACATTTACTCGTATTTGCTCTGCCTGACAGGGCTTCGAGTTTTCCCCGCATCATAACGGCGCCTAATTCTGCAGCTCAGAAGACGTTTTTCTCTCCCACGTTAAACAGAAGCTCCAGCAGATTGACTTCTATGCCATGCGCTGATGGAAATTGATTTGTTCATTGTTTTGTTTTTGTTGTTTGTTTTTTTTTTGCCGTCACTGTTTTGGAGACAATGATGTTCATGAAGCGCGATTACCCTAACGCGAACACCCTGAATTGCACGATCAGATCGATGTCGTTGTTGTCGATATGAGAACTTGTCTCGACGATAGTTATTTGGCTTCCCATATTTTTACTTCCCATCTTGATTCTCTGTGAAACCGTGACGATTTTTATCAAAATTTCACGTAGAGGCAATTTGAGCTCCTTGGGTTATTTATTTTTTTTAAGTCATTATTTTCTAATCCAGGGAGAATTCAGCAGTGCTACTATAGCTTGGTGCTTTAATTCCTTCCAACACATTAGAAGTGAGGATTAAAGCACTCCGTGTCATGCTGTCGTCATGTCATGTCATGACGAATAATCCATAACGAAGTGGTAGGAGTTACTCTTACCGATAACAGCATGTCCTGAAATGTTTTATTCCTCTTGTACCAAAGCAGTTTTCCAAAGCTAACAATTATTTATTTATTTTTTTATGAACTAGAGACACGTGTTACTTTTTATCCATTTATAGCTACATTTTATGTTGTGGAATGTCCGTGAAACAAGTTAGTTCTGGTTCTCGCTTACGTTATAACAGCTATAAACAAACAAAAACAAACACACACACACACACAAACGCAGCTTGTCAAGTTACATAGAAACCAGAACGCATAACGTTCTCCGTCCTAAAGACGTCTGACCGTTACAAAGCGCTGACACTGGAGACTCCTTCCGTGCAGGTTACGTAAAAATCTCCTCGAAGTTCGCGTATAATATTAATATTAATATTACTATTAACATAAACCTGTGATTTGCAGATGCACTACAGTCAGAGAAGCTGTTATAGAAAATGAATCAACACCTTCTGACCAATCAGAATCCAGAATTCAAGAGTGACACTGCATTTCTATTATCGTACTGCCGAGTATAGACCACCAAATTTCTAACTAAAAGTATAGATATATATGTATATATGTATAAAGTAAAAGGTACTGGAGCAGGGTGATTGAGGTTTCATGGATCAGAATGAGGAGGAAAAGCGTCGTCTATAATATCTGATAATGGCAAATGAAATGTCTGGAAGAACAGCAGGAGGATTGCTGCCATTGGCTACAAGTAACATCGAGTTCAGGTGTGAAATCCATCAATGTTTTTTCCCGTGTTGCTTCCAGGAAGCACGGGCGAAGCAGACGGTTAATGAAAATGAAATCCAGATTTTTTTTTTTTTCCATTGTTGTTAGAATTTAACAATGAAATGTGCAGAGAACATTCTTCTGCTTCTTCTTCTTATTATTATTATTATTATCATCATTATTACAAGCTGCCAGCGGCTTGAATCAGAAATGAGTATTTTCTGTGGACATGGTATAATAAAGAATAATACATTTAAAACATGTGCAAATTCGTAACAATTCTCATGGCTTCTTTGAAAAACACATTAGTTCCCATTTCTATGTTTTTGGGGGTTTTTTTTTCCTGTAAAATTGGGTCAGTCTAAACGGGTAGAAATGTGTAATGGTGTCTTTTAAAACCATCAAAATCAGGTCTGAAGCTTCATCCTGTACATGCCATGAATAATAGATTGCGTTTTCAGAGGCTCATGGGAGCTTCGAATCTATGCCTTCGTCTATTTCAGGCCCTGATTAACACTCTTTTTGCATTCTGCTTGTTTGTATTCAGCCTCATTTTTAACGTTACGTATGCACCTGGAGTTGCACGAGGTCCTCATGTTATTCTGTGCGTAATGCAGTTTCCCAGAAGCACTTCGCTTGAGCATGTCTGACCTTCATTTCTGCAATATTTCCTTTAAAAAAAAATCAAATGTAGACATATCACGTAAGCTTAGCGAGCAAGCTACTCAAATATCACATTCAATACTCCCTCTTTTCTGTGTCATCGTGCCGTGTAACGTGTGTCACCAAGTTAAAGAGAATTCTCGATTCTGATTGGTCGGAAGGTGTTGATTCATTTTCCAGAACAGCAGCTCTGACAATAGCTCGTAAACGACAAGAGGTGCATCATTTTTCATCTAGTCCTGCCCTTCAGAAGCTACATAAGATATTTACATCTTTGCCAGAAGGCAAAATGATCACAATTTACACCGATCATCCTGTTCAAAAGTTTAAACCCCCCTGGCTATGCACATTGAATTGATTTTTTTGTAGTGAGAACAGAATTATGGGATTTCTCTGAAGGATTTATACAATGATGCCTTTGAATAAGATCTACAGTAAAAAAAAAAATACTCTGATGTTCCTGTGTGTGCAGGCAATGAGGTGAATAAGGAGCTGTGTGATGAAGCGTCGCTGCCCGGCCCTGTCTCTTGTGTTGTCCCGTGTCCTAATGACTGCGTCCTCAGCCCCTGGACGTCCTGGTCCACCTGCTCGCAGACGTGCTCGAGCAAATCAGCCGAGGGAAAGCAGACGAGAACGAGAGCCATTCTGGCTTACAGCGCTCGAGAAGGTAACGGGACGGACGTCCTCACACATCCGTGTACTAGTGCGGTTTTATTTCTGGGACTTTCCGAACAAGTTGGAGTGAACTGTGCTAGCTACATCTGTCCACTTAGCGACACACTGATTTTTGTCAAGTTAGCTCATATTCGTTTATTAATACAGTATATCTTAAAAATCTTCTCTTATACAATACTAGCCAGCTAGCTAGTCATGAACAGTGAGAGCCGTTACACCCTCCTAGGCTAGGTAATCCTATCAGGTTAGCTCATGCTAATTAGCAGTAATAAAAGAATGAATATTTATACATTTTGTTTAAATGATGCTGTGAGGGATTAGATGCAGCTATGTTATAATGTTATCTTGCTGACTAGCATGAGCATCGAAGGTTATACACCTTTATGAATATAACCTAAAAATCCTCTTGCTAATCTTATCATGTTAGCTCACATTAGCTATCATGCTAGCATTAGCACTGAAGATTACGAACATTTATGAAAATCCTCTCAGAAATCCTGTCAGGTTACTTCACGTTAGCCACCTAGCTAGCTGTTAACAGAGAAGGTTAATTACGTAAAAATCCTCTCAGAAATTTAGCGTCAGTTTAGCTCATGATAGCCAGCTGGCTTAGCGTTAGCGGTTCAGACTTTCAGATTCGGAAAATTGTAGGACTAACGTTACCTTTTATTATAAATCCGATTAGGTTTGATATAGGGCTGTAATATTTATTTTAAGGTGTTACAAGGGCTGCAAAGTTTTCTGAGGAAACTTCCAGAAACTTCTGTGGTATTTTGACTTTGATTGTTGTTCTAGTCGAATCGTTTAGAGTTTTGTGTATGATATACACTTTGAAGTGGAAAGTGTCGCTAGAAAGTGGTTATGGATGCTTTAGAAATCCCTGGGAACTCATTACAAAGGCAAAAAAGCACAATAATAGCATTCCGCAACCTCGACGATGAACACGACTCGTGTCGGGTCATTTGCTCGAATGGGTTTGTTTGGAGAAATCATTTTCCCAAAAGTGCCCTTGAATTATTTGCTATTCAGAAGACAAGTCTTACTTTCATCTTTATCATAAGTATGTGCTGTCTGCCTGCTGTGTTCTGCAGACATCTTGCCCTGCTTCCTAATGGAAGACACGCGCATTAAACACACCAAATCATGCAGAAAGCCCTTTATGCATTATGGATGTCTTTGAGAGTGGATTTGAGCGAGACGGCAGAAGGACTGAAAATCATACAGCAAACACACATTTAAAAAAATAAATAAATATAAAATGAGGTGATGCACTGACTCTGGAACTTTTGGAAGTTGTGGTTTGTTTGGAGGCTGAGCTTTTTTTGTTTTGTTCTTTTTTCCCCCCAGGGGAACGACCTCGCTGTATATTTGAAAAAGCCAAAAATACAGTTATTTTCCATGTTTTCACACTGAAAGATGGTGTCAGTTCTCGCAGCCTTGAAGATACAAAGGCGCGAATTCCAACACAGCAAACAGAAACAGGATCAGCAGAAGGTGTAAACGAAACCATAAAAATTCATTATCGAATGCCTTCGGGTGAAGATCTTCACCTCCTGGCAGCGATGTGTCGTTCTCCTACGAGTCGAGTCTTTGAGTCAGCTTTTTTTAAGTTGAACTCTGGGAGTCCTCTTGTGGCTCTTTTCATAAAGAGAGAGGCGCTTTTTTTTTCCCAAACGAGGACATGACAAATAGATCCTCGAGCACGCTCGCTGAAAATTTATCAGCATTCGGTAATGTCGTTAATCACAATAAACCAATAACTTTGGCTGGTTTGGGGAAAAATATGCCAACGAGTCGTCTAGGAGCTGAATGAGGAATCGACGTTTATTGGTTACCCGAGTCAAACGATCCGATTCGCTGAAAGGAGTTGGCATTTCAATCTATTCGAACCCTAACTGTACCTCCTGAGGCCAGTTTCACGAATCCGGTTTCAGTGGCTAACCAGAAAAGTTCGAGTTCAGTTTGAGCAACCTCTGGTTTTTCGGTCTCAACAATATGCATTGGTCTTTAGCGGGTTTCATCGCCATGGTAACTTACGCTCCATGGCTAACCAGCTCCGGAGTAGGTTTTAATCTAGGTAAGAAAACCCAAACCCAACTTGGACCGATCAGCTGCGAGCAAAGTCATATAACTTGAACGCATCGAAGTTAATCCTTCAGTGTTTGTAGCGAAGGCTTCACTGTTTCAAAGGGCTCAAACTGTTGTTATATAAATATTGATACGAGGGTCTGTGTAAGGCTTGAGGGATGGTATATGAATATGGAACATGTTGGGAACTGTACATCTCTAAATCTCACCGACAAAGTAACATTTGAAAAGCAGCTAAAGCAACAAACCTACACCGATTGTCTAGATTGATTCCTCTGACCAATCCTATGGTGCGTGTGATGAATTATTATTATCCTGTGTCAGGAACTGTCTCAGAGCAGTATCGAAGAAAAGAATCATAAAATTCAGCAGAAGAGCTGAAAAGAAAGACCTGTCTTTCACAAATGGTGATGTATTTAGAATTTTTTCTTCCCCCTGTTTTGAAAGACAGCACCAGAGCATCAGGTCTCTCGAGGGTAAAGTCCTTCAGAGTCATATTTTTCTCAGTCGTGGG
Organism: Ictalurus furcatus; assembly: GCF_023375685.1. Lineage (NCBI taxonomy): Eukaryota > Metazoa > Chordata > Actinopteri > Siluriformes > Ictaluridae > Ictalurus > Ictalurus furcatus. Next base: position 19,100,116 of record NC_071277.1, on the reverse strand, counting down.
TGTGCTTTCTCCTCGTTACGGAGCTGCTTTCCTCTTCCAGATAGACAGGTCTCGATTCTCGGTACCCCTTTGGGCTGCTCCGTCACCCAGAGAGCTGAGAATGTCAGCATTTATGTCAGACACGCTCTCATTTCACTGCTGAAGAGTGAGACAGAGCCTTGGAGTGTTGAGCATTTCGTCTCCTTCCATGTAGGCAGGAGAGAGGGGTACGACCGGTGTTGCTAAAACTAGAAATTAAATTCGGCCTAGTCAGAGATATTACAGGAATGAAATATTGTACATGTTTCAAATTAGTCGTTAATCCAACAAAATCAAATGAATATGGTTATAGTTCATTTAAAGTCCACAAACTAGTGGGTGTAGCTTACCTACAAACGTTCCTCAGCCTTAAATGATTCATTATCGCGTGTAAAAAGGTCAAAGTTTTGCAAAAAGTTAGCTTAAAAAGTGCGACGATTATATAGACATATATTTGTATGACTTAAGTAATCTTGTCAGGTTACCTCATGCTAGCTGGAGGATAGCTAGGTGGAGTATTTATGAATATATCTTAAAATCCTCTTAGAAATTGTCAGGTTAGCCAGATAGCTAGCAGTTAACAGTGAAAATTATTTATATTTATGAAAATGAGTTGAAAAACCTCTCAGAAATCCCGTCAGGTTAGCTCATGATACTGAGCGAGCAATTAGCAGTAAAGCTCATGAGCATTTTTTATTTTGAATATGACTTAAAAATCCTCTGAGAAATGCTGTCAGGTTAGCCAGTGTTAGCCAGCTAGCAATTAGCTTTAAGGGTCATAAACGTTTATGCATTAGGTTTGATTAATCATGTCAGGGATTACTAGCATTAGCAGTGGATGTCATGAGCATTTGTGAAAATGACCTAAAAAAAAAAAAACACCCCTCTTTCTAATCTTGTCATGTTAGCTCTAGAAATCCTCTCAGAAAATGTCAAGTTAGCGCTTGTTATCTAGCCTGCTAGTTTTAACAATGAAGATTATGAGCATTTATGTCTATATGTGACAAAAATCCTCTCAGAATTCTTGTCAGGTTAGCATGTTTGCCAGCTAGCTAGCAGTTCCCAGTACAGGACATGGACATTAATTGAATTTGATTTAAACTCAAATCATCTTCTCAGGGATTATGTTTAAAAATCCATCCATTCTTCCATCCATTTTATACTACACTGCTTATCCTACAGGGTCACGTAGAACCTGGAGCCTATCCCAGGGGGCATGGGGCACAAGGCATGGTGCCAATCCATCGCAGGGTACACAATCACATACACATACACCCATACACTACGGACACTTCACAAATGCCAATCAGCCTACCGTACATGTATTTGGACTGGGGGAGGAAACCGGAGTACCCGGAGGAAACCCCCGCACACACAGGGCTGCGGCAGGAATCGAACCCCCCGACCCTGGAGGTGTGAGGCGAACGTGCTAATGGCTAATCCACCGTATTTACTATAATTTAAAATCCTCTTGCAAATTTTGTTGAGTTACCGCATGTTAGCATGTCAGGCTAGCATTCGCAGTAAAGGTTGTAAACATATATGACTTAAACTTCCCCTCAGAAAATCCTGTCAGGTTAGCATGTGTTATTTAGCTGGAGAGCATTAGCAGTGATATTATTGAGCTTTTATGAACTTTGACTTGAAAATACATTTTATGAACATTTGTGAATATGAGGTAAGTAACTCTGTGAGGGATTATGTTTGTTATGTTATCATGTTAGCTTGCTGTAGGTTATAAGCATTTAAAATGTTGACATATTCTCACAGAAAGCATTTTGGGTTTGTTTGTGTTTGCTTGCTCCAATCCCATATGTGGAGTCGAATACACATTTCCTGTATGTCGCTTATCTTCTTTTACATGAAATTCTAAAAACAGGTGATATATGGTGATATATATATATATATATATATATATATATATATATATATATACACACACACACACACACACATAACGAGTAAGGAGTGTTTTGGGATGTCTGATGACTTCTTATAGTGCAGTTTGTAGAGGGTAGAAATCATTATTTCAGAGAGGAATGTGGTGCACTTATTAGCGGTTTATGGAGCAATTTGGGATTCAGCCATGCTGTCTGTGCACTTCCAGGAAGCTCCAGCTGTCCGAACGCCAGCGCGCTACAGGAAATGAGGAGCTGTAACGAGCATCCCTGCGTTGTTTACCACTGGCAGACCGGACCGTGGGGGCCGTGCACTGAGGACGCTTCGGTCACCATGCTCAACTCTACCCGGATCACGCCCTCCGGACAGGGCAAGACATCCTGCGCTACGGGCATGCAGACCCGTAAGGTCATCTGCGTCAAGGTCAACGTGGGGCAGGTCCCGCCGAAAAAGTAAGGAGTCATATTTCGTATAGGATCTGAAATACGTTGTAGGAAAAACGCGGAAGGGTTCATTCCAGGTTGTTTAGCTCCGTAAGGCGAGTGTTTACTCGAAGAAATAAATCATAATCTTTATGTAGCGCTTATAACCGCTGTGACGAAGCAGCTTTTGTAGAACGCTGGATGTAGATTCACATTTATAGACACCAGTTCTCTTTACAGATATCTTCATATGAAAGGCTTTGCAAGGCAAGGCTGGTTTTAAAATTGGTGGGATTTTATTATTTAAAAAAAATAATAATAATAATGTGGCTCATGCGACTTGCCCACTGTAACCACACCAGTGTATGTAATCTGCCGTTGTATACTCATCCTCCTTAAAGTTCGATGTGTTATGTGTTTTGAGAAGCTTTTCAGCTCACCACGGTTGTATAGAGTGGTTATTTGAGTCCCAGTAGCCTTCCTGCCAGCTCGGTTCAGTCTGGCTGTTCTGCCCTGACGTCTCTCATCAACACGCCTGCAGAACTGCTGCTCACTGGATGTTTTTTGTTGTTTTGCACCACCCTGTGAGACTACTGTGTGTGATAATCCCAGGAGTTTTCTCCCAGTTTGATGTTTGACGTCATGTTTTTCCCCCAGTTTGATGATCCGAACGTTAACTGAAGCGCGTGATCTGTGTCTGCGGGATTTTATGAATCGCACTGCCGAATCACGATTGGCTGATTGGGTAATACTGGACAGTGTTTTGTAAACGAAATAATCTCAGGTCCGTATTTGCTCCAAAGACATTCTTTACTCTTCACTGCTTGGGAAAGTGCAGAAATGTGGACCAATCTGGGGCTCACCAAGGACCACTTTTGATGGGGAGAAAAATCTGATTTAGCACACACGATTAGCATACAGGCTAAATGCTTAATGTCATTCACCATTTAGTGGTACTTCATTAGTACATTAGAAGGACAGAGAGCACATCACGGTACTCAACCCCGTTCTGGAGTGATCCTGGAGTCAAGAGTCTTCGAGAGGACTAATGAGGGCTGTGCATTTGTTTGGTTGTATCACATTAGTGTGTGTTTGTGTGTGTGTGTGTGTGTGTGTGTGTGCGTGTGAATATCTGAGTGGCGCAGATTGCTTCAGGGAAAATGCAGTCTGCACTCAAAGTCTGTGTCTCCACTCCAGGCAAAAGCAGGCCGGGGGAAAAAAGCGTGATAAACACGCAGGAGCAAACATGCTAATTAGCGCCGTCGTTTTCAAACGGCTTAATTTCCCAGCAACGCTAATGGTAGTAATTAAGTGCGCTGGATTCTTTGCAATTTAATTACTACAAGACGAGAAACACGCACCATGCTCAAGACAAACCGCGACGAAAACTTTCACTATTCCAGTGAGGAGCGAAGGCGGTTAGCATGTAGCGCAGTAGCAGCTCAGTGGGGAAGACTCTGAGCTTGGGACCGGAAGGTTGTCGGATCAGATCTCTTCATTTTACTGTCAGGTTCTTGAGAATTATTGTTAAACCAGAATGACGGATAAGAAATTCAAGGTTAATGACACGTAAGAGGGGCGCACGGTGGCTTAGTGGTTAGCACGCTCGCCTCACACCTCCAGGGTCGGGGTTTCGATTCCCATCTGCGCCCTGTGTGTGCGGAGTTTGCACGTTCTCCCGTGCTGCGGGGGTTTCCTCTGGGTACTCTGGTTTCCTCCCCCAGTCCAAAGACACGCATTTCCATATTGTCTGCAGTGTGTGAATGCGTGCGTGGACGTGTGTGTCATTATGACTTGCGATGGATTTGGACCTCGTCCAAGGTGTCATCCGTCTCAGCTTCTCACAACCCTGTGTACGACAGGCGGAACAGAGGATGGATGGATGGATGGATGGATGTTGTCTCACACTGTAGAGCTCTAATGCAGCATCCATCACTCACACTGTCAATCTGAAGCAGGAAGACAGATAGACACATAGACAGTACTCCTGACACACAGACAGTCACTGACAGTACTCCTGACAGACAGACACATGGACGGTACTCCTGACAGACAGACACATGGACGGTACTCCTGACAGACAGACACACAGACAGTACTCCTGACAGACAGACAGACACACAGACAGTACTCCTGATAGACAGACAGACAGACACACACAGACATTACTCCTGACAGGCAGTACTCCTGACAGACAGACACACAGATGGTACTCCTGAAAGACAGACAGACACACACACAGACAGTTCTCCTGACAGACAGACAGACACACAGATGGTACTCCTAACAGACAGACAGACAGACACACAGACAGTACTCCTGACAGGCAGACAGACAGTACTCCTAACAGACAGACAGACACACAGACAGTGCTCCTGACAGGCAGACAGACAGTATTCCTAACAGACAGACAGACAGACACACAGATAATACTCCTGACAGACAGTACTCTTGACATACTGACAGACGGACAGAGAGAACTCCCAAAAGTCAGCCTCTGGCCTCAACCACACACACACACACACACACACACACACACACACACACACACACAGTGCTGATAAACGTCTTCTATACTCTATATTTTTCCTCTCCAGCCCTGAAAGAGTTCTCTGACTAAACCGTATTAGTAAGTGATGAACAGTGAGATTAACAGAGCACTGCTGGTGTACGGTTTTTATTTCATGAGCATTGTTAATGATCTGGTTTGGCGTAGGCTGCAGATAGACAAGTCGCTTCTCTTCGTTTCAGCAGTGACGACAGTTTAGTCCTAATTGAAAATTAATGGCAGCTTGCAGAAGGCAGGGAGCCGATATTTTTGGAGTTCCTGTTGGATAAACGTTTGAGCTGTTTTTAATGATGCCAGTGGAATAATATCCGAGCCGTGGTGAGGAGCTGAAATTCCGTTTCATTAGGCTGATTTCTGCCTAAATGTACCGTTATCGTTAGTCAGAGGAAGGGGAGGAGTTAAATGTGAGACGTGCGATGTTGTTGTTAAGGCGGGAAATGACGGACAAAATGTTCTATCTATCTATATTTCTATCAAATCTATCCATCCATCCAGCTATCTATCTATATAATCTGTTTACTTATTTAGATTAGTAGTTTAGAATAATAAAATGTTTTATCTATCCATCCATCCATCCATCCATCCATCCATCTATCTACCCATCCATCTGTCCATCCATCCATCCATCTATCTATCTACCCATCCATCCATCCATCTATCTATCTATCTATCTATCTATCTATCCATCCATGCATCCATCCATCCATCTATACATCTATCATCTATCCATCTATCTATCCATCCATGCATCCATCCATCCATCTATACATCTATCATCTATCCATCTATCTATCCATCCATCTGTCTATCTATCCATCCATCTATCTATCTATACATCTATCATCTATCCATCTATCTATCCATCTATCATCTATCCATCCATCTGTCTATCTATCCATCCATCCATCTATCCATCCATCCATCCATCTATCTATCTATACATCTATCATCTATCCATCTATCTATCCATCTATCATCTATCCATCCATCCATCTATCCATCTATCCATCTATCATCTATCCATCCATCCATCCATCCATCTATACATCTATCATCTATCCATCTATCTATCCATCCATCTGTCTATCTATCCATCCATCTATCTATCTATACATCTATCATCTATCCATCTATCTATCCATCTATCATCTATCCATCCATCTGTCTATCTATCCATCCATCCATCCATCTATCTATCTATACATCTATCATCTATCCATCTATCTATCCATCTATCATCTATCCATCCATCCATCTATCCATCTATCCATCTATCATCTATCCATCCATCCATCCATCCATCTATCATCTATCCATCCATCCATCTATCAATCTATCTATCCATCTATACATCTATCTATCCATCTATCATCTATCCATGCATCTATCTATCCATCCATCCATCCATCCATCATCCATCCATCATCCATCCATCTATTTATCCATCTATCTATCTATCTATCTATCTATCTATCTATCTATCTATCCATCCATCCATCTATCTGTTTTATTTCTTTAAAAACCCCTCATACATTTTATACAGCGTGTCTGAAAGTCAGGAACCGGCTGGAGTTAAAATTACACACACCTGATATTGTATTATTTATCCATTTATTTATTTATTTATTTGCCCTTATTTTTATATACGTTTTTTCTTCCCTTACAGGTGTAAAATGGCATTAAAACCGGATGAAAGGATAGAGCGAGCGCGTTAATGATTTAGAAACCTGTGGTTTCGCGTATGCGCGTGCGTGTGTGTGTTTCATCAGGTAACCTGGATTGATCAGAAGGTGGACATGTGATAAATGTGATGACCGACGTCCTGCTGCCCTACACACACCGATCCTCATCCTACACACCGCACACGTGCACTGCGACCCCAAACAAATCCTCGCCGGATTCATCTCCCTGCTCCCGTCCGACGCTCTTAAATACACATCGAGGTTTCCTAGCTGTAGTTTTATTTCCTCGTGCACTGATTCCCTCACAAACCGGATGCTCATGAACGTTCTGTCTCTCTGCAGCAGCAGCAGAAGAAGAAGAAGAAGAAGAAGAAGAAGACGTTTTTATGCTCGATTATATCCCCGATCATCTGGTTGGGAAAAGCTCGGGAATAAACGTTCGGAGACGGTTTGTAGTCGTCGTCGTCGTCGTTGCCGTCATCATCCGTGTGCCTCGTATTTATCCAGATTACAGTTAACCATCGCTCATAAACGAGACGCCGACGAAAGCCGATTACGGCCGGATGATAGAATCAGTAGGACATTACGCTAAAGGAAGCGATCTGTCTCCGAGCACTTATCTCCTTGCAATATATAGCCTTAAGTCATGAGCTGGCAGGGAATAAGGAGAATTTATTGTCGAGGAAGATTATAGTATTATGGGTGTTCTTGTGGCTTGGATTTAATGCCGCTGAGGGACGAGTCGCTGCCCTGTTTTCAGGTCGGATTATCATTACATCCGATTTGCGAGGCCTCGAGGTGTTGCGTCACGGCCGAGATTTGCATTAGTCCTCATTCTGAACAGCACCGAATCACAATTTTCATTCTCCGTCATGTTTGTCTTGAAGCTACTGTCCATATTTATCTTCGTTTTTCTTTTCTTTTTCGTTTTTTTTTTCCCCCCTTTCCTACAGGAGAAGTCCTGCAGCGTTTCACCGTGCTCATGAAGCGGAGCAGGCGGTGTGTGAGGTGACAGGAAGTGACACCCGATTGATTATGAGCTCCATTTCGGCATGCGTATTAAATATTCTCGCGTGGAAAAGCGAGTGGCCTAACAGCCAGCGTTTCTGACGGCGTGTTTGTCTTTTTCACCACAGCTGCGACCTGATTGGTCAGAAGGTGCGGATTGTGCAGTGGTGTACTCTCGTTTTGATACAGCATCGTTTCTATAGCAACAGCTCGTTCAGAGGGACGTCTTCCGGGGGGGGGGGGCGCGGAATCGAAAACTAATAACGGACGGATTGAAAAAAGTGCCGTGGTCGCTGTATCGTAAGGAGAAGTGTGTTTATGGAACATTTATGGAAGGAGTCTCCAGTGTCAGCGCTTTTTAACAGTCGGACCTGAAGCTGGAACTTTGCGGTTCCAGAAGATGTGTTTTTTGGTGTTATTAACCTGAAGAGAGAGAGAAAGAGAGAGGCAGGTGAGGGAACGACGGCGTATAGCTGCTATAACATAAGTGAGAACAGGAACTAACTTGTTTCAAGGACATTCCACAACATTAACTGCAACTATAAATGGATAAAAAGTACAACATATTACACTGCATCTCTTTATTTCCTTTCTCTCTCTCTCTCTCTCTCTATTTCTGCCTCTCTTTCGGTCTCTCTCTCTCTGTCGCTCTCTATTTTTGTCTCTCTCTCTCTCTTTCTGCCTTTCTTTCTGTCTCTCGCTTTCTGTCTCTCTCTGTCTCTCTGTTTTTCTCTTACAGCAGTGAATGTCCCAAAAATACACATTATCTTTCTTTCTTTCTTTCTTTCTTTCTCACCGTATGTTCTATCTTTTTCTTTCTTTCTTGCTATATGTTCTTTCTTTCTATCTTTATTTATTTATTCATTCATTTTTTACAATATGTTCTTTCTTTCTTTCTTTCTTTCTTTCTTTCTTATTTTCTTTCTTTCTTTATTTATTCATTTCTTGACATATGTTCTTTTTTCTTTCTTTCTTTCTTTCTTTCTTTCTTGCTATATGTTGTTTCTTTCTATTCATCTTTATTTCTTTCTTTATTCATTCATTTCTTTATTCATTTTTTGCCATATTTTCTTTCTTTCTTTCTTTCTTTCTTTCTTTCTTATTTTCTTTCTTTCTTTCTTTCTTTCTTTATTGTCATATGTTCTTTCTTTCTTTCCTTCTTTCTCTCTTACTTTCTTTCACGCTATATGTTCTTTCTTTCTCTCTATCTTTATTTATTTATTTACTGTCATACGTTCTTTCTCTCTTTCCTTCTTTCTTTCTTTCTTTCTTTCTTGTTCTTAAAAAAGAAACAATTTATGAAAGCAGGAAGTGAAAGCATCTGGAAGAATAATGAACGTAGCACAGGAACATTATCTCCTGCTTTCTGATGTTGGGATTCCTCGTGCCGTAATATTTATATAGCATTCACTCTGTGTGTGTGTGTGTGTGTGTGTGTGTGTGTGTGCGTGCGTGCGTGCGTGCGTGCGTGTTTAGATGTCCAGAAGCTCCTCGTCCCCCGTCAGTGAGACAGTGCGTGCTGCCCTGTAAGAAGGACTGCGCAGTAACGGCGTTCGCTGAATGGACGTCCTGTCCTTCGTCCTGTGAAGCAGGTACACGTGGTCCGCGTCGAGACGTCTGAGTGGATCTCAGCATTGTGCATCATTTTACTCCTGTAACTCTAAACACTGCTGTCTTCAGGACTGAGTGGCCAGAAATACAACCAGTCCCGTTTCCGTGTGATCGTCCAGAAGCCGGCGAACGGCGGTGTGGACTGTCCTGAGCTGCTGTACGAAGAGAGAGAGTGTGAGATTCCTCGTCCAGCCTCAGTCTGTCCCGGTTACAGGTAACACCGTACACACACCGCATCAGCTCTCTCGCAACACGTCCTCGTGTTCGCATGATGCAAACGTGTGCAATGGTTATGTAACAGCATTACACAGCTCGGAGGAAGGGAACGACCGCGATGCCAGCAGATACGCAGAGACGTTCCGTGGAAACCGATCAGATTTACTGTATTTCTACAGTGTTACAGCACATTAACGTCTTATCGGTGTTGGTACATACACTACAAGTATATCGACAATTCATATTTGCCTAAATATGTAAGGAATAAAACATCGTGCTGATATACAAAATGAATCAACGACACGGAGGTGTGATGAAGCAGAGCTGCGTGTTACGAGTTCCGCTTACAGCGCATCTCGAAGTGATTTATTCCTCTTATACCGCACCAATTTCCCAATGCTAACGTTTTCCTATTTATTAAAGAACGGCCTACTTTTTTTTTTTTAATCCGTTTAGCCGAATATAACGTTGCTACTGCTATATAAAATGTGTCAAATAAACAAAAACGTTCACTTTATCTTCATTGTGAAGCAACACTGGTGTGTAAACACTGGTAGGGTTTTTCTGTTCGCAGGTGGAAAACCCACAAGTGGCGCCGGTGCCAGCTCGTCCCGTGGAGCATCCGGCAGGACACCCGAGGCGCTCAGGAGGGATGTGGGGCGGGGCTCCAGACCAGAGGTATGAAATTCTAGCAATGATTAGCAGACATGTGCACACTAATACTATACGACTATTCTATAATCACGTCAGTGTAAAATTCCACACATGTGCCGCGTTTGACGGTCTCCTAGCTGTACGTCGTAAAGAACGTATAAGTATAATCTGATCTGCAGTCAGATTTGAAAATATTGTCAGTGTCAGAAGCGTTTCTCGTGACTGCCCTTGCCTTAATCCTCATAAACAACGTCCTGCTGCTTCGGAGCCCTTTTATCTACATCCCTGTCTCTGTGTCTCTCTGTAATCCACTGGATTGTCGAGTCTCACTGCTGTGCGTGTGTGTGTGTGTGTGTGTGTGTGTGTGTGTGTGATCCTGCAGCGGTCTCGTGTCGGCAGCTGGACGGTTCTGTAGCAGATGTAGCCCAGTGTATGAAGTTTGCGAGCTCCATGCCGGCAGTAAACCAGCCGTGCCAGCTGCCGTGCCGAGACGACTGCCAGCTCACCAACTGGTCCAAGTTCTCCCCGTGCACTGCCGACTGCGTGGGAGTGCGCACGAGGAAAAGGGCCCTAGTAGGTAAGCGACATGTTCTCGCTTCTATATTCTAATTAAAACAGATCTAATAATAATAATAATAATAATAATAATAATAATAATAATAATAATAATAATAATAATAATGTTATTTGGATGCACCAGATCTAACGTAGGGGTGATTACTTATGCAAACATTTGTATTTCATTTTCCAAGCGATATTAATTTTTTCACTGCACTAATATTGTGGGGTATTTTGTGTAGATTCATGATATATAACTCGAATTAAGTCCGGCTGTAAAACGTATTAAAGGCACTAAAAAACCAACCACCTACATAACCAAACAGACAAGCAGACAAATAAATAAATAAATCAACTGTTTCTGTATGTATGAGCCCTTAAGCGAGACCCTAAAGGATGTAATTGTTTTAAACGTAGGGAGCACAGGAGCGTAGAGGTTAGCACGCTTGCTTCGCACCTCCGGGGTCGAGGGTTCGAGTAACGCCTCCACCCTGCGTGCGCCGAGCGTGAATGTTCTCCCCGTGCTTCCGGGGTTTCGTCTGGGTGCTCTTGTTTTCCTCCTCCTGCTGTAGGCTGATTGGCATTTCAAAATTGTCCCGTGATGAGTTGGGATTGTCCCCCACCCTATGCCCTAAGTTCCCTGGGATAGGCTCCAGGCTCCAGTGACCCTGCGGTACGGAAAATGGATGGATGGATTAAACATATTAAATGTATTACTCTGTGTAATGATTTTTTCCTTTTGATCTCATTATGGGATTTTTTTTTTTTCGGTGAGATTTGAAGAAATAAAATGACCTGCAGTGTCTCCATTGACTTCCAGGAAAGAGCAAAAAGAAGGACAAGTGCAAGAACAGTCAGACGTACCCGCTGAGCGAGACTCAGTACTGCCCCTGTGATAAGTACAACGCACAGCCCGTGGGTAACTGGTCCGACTGCGTACTGCCCGAGGGCTCCGTGGCCACTCCGGGGACTCGTGTGCAGGGAGACAGCCGGGAGTGTGGACAGGGCTACCGCTACCAGGCCATGGTGTGCTACGACCAGGACAACAGGCTGGTGGAGACATCACGCTGCAACAGTCACGGTAGGTTCATCCTCGAATCAGACTCACGTGTAACACCTGTAATGTTCCTGTGCACTCAAATCAAAATGTAAGAATGTATCTGGAATTAGATTTCCACCAAAAGTACTGAACATAACCTTTCAAGAAATGAAACGTTCAAGAAACGTGCTGCAAGAGTTTCTGTGTACGCCATCAAGCCTTTCGTTTGTCTTCCGCAGGTTTACGTTCGCCATTCTGGCACAAACCTGACGTGTGGGCGGGGCTTAAAAGCGATTTACTCTCGCTGGCTAGTGAGAGAAATCAAGAAATCGGTCGAGAAAACGCCAAGAATATATTTCTGGAAATTCTCGGTGAAAAGCGTGTCTACTTTGAAGATGCGAAAATACTAAATTATATTGATTTATTTAGTATTTTGTTTTATCACAACATAATTCCCATAGTTCCATTTGTGTTACTCCAGAGTTTTGATGACTCTACTATTATTATAAAATGGGGGGATAAAAGTAAAGAATGAGTGTGTCTAAACTTTTGACAGGTAGTGTATATATATATATATATATATATATATATATATATATATATATATATATATATATATATATATATATAGATAAGCAAAACTTCATACACTCATGACTCAGCTGGTCGTGAGTCTGTGAAGTTTTGCTTCAATTGGAAACTTGACCACTAAGTGAAATAAGAAAAAAGAAAAAGCCAAAAAATAAGAAAAAAAAACAACCCTTGTTAAGGCGTGAATCTGATTCATTCTCTTAGGAATCCGCCCTCTTCCGCATACATGAGTTCCCAGACACCTATGATTGGCTAGTGATTAACATTTTCTCTGTTTCCAAACTTCTTTCTCTCATCCCGGTCCATCCGGACCTCATAAATCCATGGCTTTCATGTTGGGAGCAGACGCTGGAGTCGGTCTGATTCAGTGTGACCTCTGACCTCTGTTAAACCCTCTTTTATTTGGAGCTTAGTGCATCTGCAGGACTCAGGCCAAACCTTCAAAGACTCTCAGACACAGCAGATGAACAGGACTGACCTCAGTGTTCAGCTGTGAGTGAGTGTGTGAGTGAGTGAGTGTGTGAGTGTGTGAGTGAGTGAGTGGCGCTCAAAACTGTTAGCTATTAGCCTATTCAAATCTCGGTGCTGAATAATATTCAGGTAAATGTAAACTAGGGTTCAGGATGATGGACAGCGATGATCAGGCACATGCCGGAAGTCACTGTATCAATCACACACATATTAAACCGCCCACGCTTATCAGCGGACTGACAGACGTTGGAGAATTAAAATATTAAACACACCAGACTACACACAAAGGTCTGAAGCGTCCGAATTGGCTGCCAAGAGCTGTTCTCATTTCTTCATTTATCAAAAGTTCATCCACATTTTATACTCGCCTTAATACATTATTTAAAAAGCTGCCCGAGAAACTCCGGAGTGGAATTTAAATGTAGCCGACATTCCCGTTTACACACCGATTATTTTTCAACTCTGATGTCATCAATTCCATTTAAACAGTCATTTCAGAGTCGACAGGAAGCGGCACTCCACGCTGAACTCTGTGCCGCTGATTTCGCTTCTCCTTCTTCTTCTTTATAACGCGCCACTGTTCAGTTCTCCATCCCGATTGGTCAGAAGGTGTCGATTCATTTTCTAGAACAGCAGCTCGGACAGTACTGCAGCTGCACGTCACAGGTTTGTGTATGTACTCGTGCTCATAATCCTCCTTTCCATCTCCAAATCGCTTCCCAGTTATTAACTGTCTGTCTTCTGCGCCTCCCTCGAGCACGGGGGCAGCACGAATCCTGCCTCGACGGGCCTCTGTTAGACCTTGTTGCAGTTCCTACCTTTGACCACTAGGTGTGATAACTCTATGGAGCTAGAAATAAACAGCATATCAGCGTACATCCATCAAATAACGACGTTTTTGCATTATTGGACACTCAAAAGAGCTAATTAGTATTTAAACTGTATCCAGTTGTGAATGAGGACTTTATGAAGATTAATATTTATTGATATATACGGTTCCTATATACTGTATATGACATTTTTTCACATTTATGGGAGGAGTCTCCAGTGTCAGCGCTTTGTACACTCAGCAAATATTATTTGTAGGGGTGCAAATAATTTTGAAACCAGGGTTTATGTTTTAAAATAGTCATTTTTTTTCAAAAGCGTCCCAATTCTCGCATAGTTTATGCTATTTGTCTCATTTCCATGAAGGGTGCTATTACTTCTGGGGTTTATTCTGAACATTAATGTGGGGAAGAGGTGGATTTGGGATTAGAGTCATGTGATGTGATGTGATATGATTTGGGACATGTGATGTTTTGTCAGTTTGCTCGCAGGAGAAACCGAACGGAGTGTGTATTAAAGACGCTCAGCCCCCGTGCGAGTGTTGATATTTTGTTAAAACTCGGCGTGGCGTGTTTTCACTCGGACTCTCTCTCATTTCGTTTACTCTCGCTGGGTTTAATTGAATTCGCCGTCAGTTTGTGCTGCAATCTTCCACCGTTTATTGCCGTGAGAATTGAAGTTCAGCGTTTTTCCCCCCCATCTTTCTCAGAGCTAAAACGGGCCGCGTTAATTAGATTCCCGTCACACCTCTCTCCTGCACACGGGGGCAAACACGTACAGAGTCAGACTGAGAGAGAGAGAGAGATGGAGAGAGAGAGAGAGAGGGATGGAGACAGAGAGAGAGATGGAGATGGAGAGAGAGCGAGAGAGAGAGAGATGGAGAGAGCGAGAGAGAGGGATGGAGACAGAGAGAGAGATGGAGATGGAGAGAGAGCGAGAGAGAGATGGAGAGAGAGAGAGAGAGAAAGAGATGGAGAGAGAGAGATGGAGAGAGAGAGAGAGAGATGGAGAGAGAGAGAGAGAGGGATGGAGACAGAGAGAGATGGAGATGGAGAGAGAGCGAGAGAGAGAGAGATGTAGAGAGAGAGAGATGTAGAGAGAGAGAGAGATGGAGAGAGAGAGAGAGATAGAGAGAGAGAGAGATGTAGAGAGAGAGAGAGAGAGACAGACAAAGAGAGGCTGTCACAGCTGCACAGCAGGTTTGGAACACAGTAATCGCTCTATCTTTTTCTCTCAGTAGCTCTGTTTGTCTCTCTCTCTTTCTGTCACTCTTCCTTTCTCTCTTATTTTCTCTCTGTTTCTGTCTCTCTTTCTTTTTCTCTAGCTATGTCTGTCTGTCTCGCTTTCTCTTTCTCTCTCTTTGTGTCTTTCTGTTTCTGTCTGTCTCTCTTTCTCTCTCTTTTTTTCTCTGTTTCTGTCTTTCTCTCTCCCTCCCTTTTCTCTCTTTGTGTCTCTCTGCTTCTGTCTGTCTCTCTCTTTGTCTCTCTCCCTTTCTCCCTTTTTTGTCTCCTTTCTCTCTCTATCTTTTTCTCTCAGTATCTCTGTCTATCTGTCTCTTTCTGTCACTCTTCCTTTCTCTCGCATTTTCTCTTTGTTTCTCTCTATGTATCTTTTTCTCTAGCTATCTTTGCCTGTCTGTCTGTCTCTCTTTCTCTCCCTTTGTGTCTCTATGTCTCTCTCTCTCTATCTATCTATCTTTTTCTCTCAGTATCCCTGTCTGTGTCTGTCTCTCTTTCTGTCGCTCTCCCTTTCTCCCTCTTTTTGTCTCTCTGTTTCTGTTACTCTCGCTCTCTCTATCTATCTGCCTATCTTTTCTCTCAGTGTCTCTATCTGTCTGTCTCTCTTTGTGTCTCTCTGTCTCTTTCTGTCTGTCTCTGTCTTTCTGCCTCTTTCAGTGTCTCTTTCTGTCTCTCTCTCTCTTTATATTTCTTTCTCTGTTTCTGTTTTTCCTCCTAACTAAATAACCCCTAACGACCCTGCTCTGTAGGTCAGACGTATTAGTAACTATAACGTAGATGAAATAAGTATTGGAACGCCACGCTGCGCACCAGCGAATGTTGTCACGTTGTTGTTTTTAATTACATTGTGATGACTATTTTTGATTGTTGTCAGTCTCGTCACATTCACTCTCTAACAAGACTCATTTTTCACCACCACTTTGTTCCTCCATGTTTGTTTGTCTCACTTTACCTCCAGCGCGTGACCCGATCGGCTCGGGAGGTAAAAGCGCTTCACACCACTGTGCGCTTGTTTTTGTTGGTAAAATAAAACAGCACCAGTGCCAGTGCTTTTTAAAAGCTTCCGAGTGTGAAAGCAGCTTTAACCCTGTTCCTACAGCGCTATCAGACTGTCTCACTCTCATTCCTGTCTCACTGCACTGCACGCTTTTATATACTAATAGCGTGTGCTGTCTGACACACTGCCCGAGGCTTTCCCGCTTTTTATCTCACTTCCTGCCAACATCATTAATCCATCAACTAACATCTTATCTCTTTGACATCTCATCTCCTCATCATCTCATCTCCCCATCATCTCATCTCCCCATCATCTCATCTCCTCATCATCTCATCTCCTCATCATCTCATCTCCCCATCATCTCATCTCCCCATCATCTCATCTCCAGATCATCTCATCTCCTCATCATCTCATCTCCCCATCATCTCATCTCCCCATCATCTCATCTCCAGATCATCTCATCTCCCCATCATCTCATCTCCTCATCATCTCATCTCCTCATCATCTCATCTCCCCATCATCTCATCTCCCCATCATCTCATCTCCAGATCATCTCATCTCCTCATCATCTCATCTCCCCATCATCTCATCTCCAGATCATCTCATCTCCTCATCATCTCATCTCCAGATCATCTCATCTCCTCATCATCTCATCTCCAGATCATCTCATCTCCCCATCATCTCATCTCCAGATCATCTCATCTCCTCATCATCTCATCTCCAGATCATCTCATCTCCCCATCATCTCATCTCCTCATCATCTCATCTCCTCATCATCTCATCTCCTCATCATATCATCTCCTCATCATATCATCTCCTCATCATCTCATCTCCCCATCATCTCATCTCCAGATCATCTCATCTCCTCATCATCTCATCTCCTCATCATCTCATCTCCTCATCATCTCATCTCCTCATCATATCATCTCCTCATCATCTCATCTCCCCATCATCTCATCTCCAGATCATCTCATCTCCTCATCATCTCATCTCCTCATCATCTCATCTCCCCATCATCTCATCTCCTCATCATCTCATCTCCCCATCATCTCATCTCCTCATCATCTCATCTCCCCATCATCTCATCTCCCCATCATCTCATCTCCTCATCATCTCATCTCCTCATCATATCATCTCCTCATCATCTCATCTCCCCATCATCTCATCTCCTCATCATCTCATCTCCCCATCATCTCATCTCCTCATCATCTCATCTCCCCATCATCTCATCTCCTCATCATCTCATCTCCTCATCATCTCATCTCCAGATCATCTCATCTCTGGATCATCTTTTCTTCTCATTATCTTATCTCCTGACCATTTCATTCCCTGATCATCTCATTTCCTGATCATCTTATCTCCTCATCATCTTATCTTCTGATCATCTCATCTCCTCATCATCTCATTACCTGACCATCTCATCTCCTGATCATCTCATCTCTTCAGTATCTCATCTCCTCATCATCTTATCTCATCTCTTCATCTTACCTCCTCATCATCTCATCTCTTCATCTTACCTCCTCATCATCTCATCCACTCATCATATCATCTCCCCATCCTCTCATCTCCTCGTCATCTCATCTCTTCATCATCTCATCTCCTGATCATCTTATCTCCTGATCTCATCTTTTGTGCACAGCGTGCTAATATCGGTGTTTGAAATGTTTGCTAGCTGAAGAGACACAGATCCTGATTCGCATTAAAAGTGTTTGAGGAAGTGTTTGACATTTGAAGACTTGAGGTTCTTCAGCTTGGATTCTGTAATCACATGCTTGTGTGCAGTTGCTTCTGGTAGGAGTTCGAGCGAGGATTCAGCTCTGACAGGAGAAGATATCTGCGAGGTTGACAGAATGAGGTCAATACAAGGCACCATGAGGTCATCCTACAACAGAAAGTGCAGCATGGTGCAGTGGAGATGTTTGTAAAGACCAGTGAACTCGTAGCCGCTTCTCTTTCTGTACAGGCCTGCAGGCGTATGGAGTGGTGCATTGTGGGTAGGGAAGTAAGAGCTCTGAGTGTTGTTTGCAGAAGAAACACAGCGAATGATCTAACACATGTAGACATGCTGAAGCACTGTAGAGGAGGAGGTCACATGACCTCAGGACCAGCTCCAGGACAGACTCCCAATCTTCCTCTGTCACCAGGCCACATGACCGGCTTAATCCTATTGGCCAAGATCAGCCACGCCCACTCCTCAGATCCCACTTATAATAAACGCTTGGAGTTTTTCTTTCTTTCTTTCTTTC
This sequence comes from Ictalurus furcatus, assembly GCF_023375685.1. Lineage (NCBI taxonomy): Eukaryota > Metazoa > Chordata > Actinopteri > Siluriformes > Ictaluridae > Ictalurus > Ictalurus furcatus. The sequence goes on along the minus strand of NC_071277.1, from coordinate 19,082,069 downwards.
TTTCTTTCTTTTATCACTTTTACATTTCTTTGTTTCTTTTTTCTTTATTTAGATTTATTTATTTCTTCCTTTCACTCTCTTTTCCACTTCTTGCATTAATTTTCTTCCCTTTTTTAATTTTTTAATTTTTTTACTCATATTATTTTGTCTTTCTTTCCTTCTTTCTTTCTTTTTTCTTTCTTATTTATTTATTTATTTTTCTTTCTTTTATTACTTTCTTTATATGTCTTTGTTTTTTTCTTTCTTTCTTTCTTTCTTGTTTAGATTTATTTATTTATTCCTTTCACTCTCTTTTCCACTTCTTGCATTAATTTTCTTCCCTTTTTTTGTATTTTTTTTATTTTTTACTCATATTATTTTGTCTTTCTTTCTTTCTTTCTTATTTATTTATTTATTTTTCTTTCTTTTATCACTTTCTTTATATGTCTTTGGTTTTTTTTCTTTCGTTCTTTCTTTCTTGTTTAGATTTATTTATTTATGTATTCCTTTTGCTCTCTTCTTCGCTTCTTTTCTCCTTTTTCTCTTTTTTTTACTCATGTGTTCTTGTCTTTCTTTTGTCTTTATTATTTATTTATTTATTTTGGGGGGTTTTTTTTTGTTTTTTTCTGTTTCTCTTCACTCTCCTTCACTTCTTTTCGTTTGTTTCTTTCTCAGCGTATTAGATATATTTTTTTTAAAAAGTTTCATTTTATCTCTACTTTCTTTCTTCCTTTCTCTTTCTTTCACTTCTTGCTTTAATTTTCTTTCCTTTTTCTTCATTTTTTTCCCTCGTATATTCTTGTATCTTTCTTTCTTTTATTTAGCACGTTTCATCACTTCTTCCTTTACTCGCATGTTCTGTTCTTTTTTTTTTTTTTTCCTTCTCCGACTTCATTTTCTCAATTTGAACGGTACTTCTGAGATCTTGAAGCTTCCTCTCCACTCCTCCATCACTCCCAGCTGTTCATCAGCTGTGTGTTTTCCTCAGGAAATGCAGTCTGTCCGGTTTCCCACCGCTCTACTCTCCATGCTGCTCTGAACGCAGTCACAGTGTTTGGTTTCTGCTGAAATTCTTGTCTGAACTCATAAGAGAAATCCAGAAGACATGTGCTTCCCGGTCATTACAGTGCGTCAGGATTCCTGTGCTCTCGACAATCCCACACACCTCCTCATTAACAGCCTGTACACAGTGTGTGTGTGTGTGTGTGTGTGTGTGTGTGTGTGTGTGTGAGAGCGAGAGAGAGAAAGAATTTTAACAGCAACGCTGGCAGTAGTGCAGCTGCAAATCTCAGGTTTATATTAATATTAATGCATTTGTTCTAATACGTTATTGTTTCTATTAACATCGAGAGCGAGAGAGATGAACAGGCTAGCGAGAGAACAACTGTTTATAGCTGCTGTAACATAAGTGAGAACAAGAACTAACTTGTTTTATGGACATTCCAAAACATTAATTGTAACTATAAATGGATAAAAACCTACACCATGTTGTTTAATAAATACACGATCGTAGTGTTTGCAAATTGCGCTAGTTATTAGAAGAATAAACCACTTCACATCCTGCTATTATTGGAAAATAATAACACTTCCACTTCATCACAGCATCCCATCATCGATTCAATTCAGTTTTATTCGTAGAGCGCTTTTAACAATGGACCTCTCAAAGCAGCTTTACAGAAACATATAAACACAGGATGGAGATTTTATGTGCGTGAATTTATCCCTATTGAGCGAGCCGGTGGTGACGGTGGTGAGGAAAAACTCCCTGAGATGATATGAGGAAGAAACCTCGAGAGGAACCGGACTCAGAAGGGAACCCGTCCTCATCTGGGTCACGACGGATAGTGTGAAAGTAAAAGAAAGTTCATTATGGGTTTTATATGAAGTCTGTCTGTTGAGCTAATCCACTGTTCACTAAAGGAGACCTGAGTGCAGACCTGCATGTTATAATCGCAGTCTTAAGGCCATCGCAGCAACCGTCGTCCCAGCAACCACAGCGAGAACGTCCATGTGGAATTGAGGTTCAAAACCATTTCCATGGTACTTCAAGCGACACCGTCCTCGGCGATCTCCAGGCCGTAGCCTCCAGTTGATGAGAGGTCCATCCAGAGGTAGGGCATCCAGATGGTTCGGGCAGGTCCGGAGAGCAGAAAGGGTCGGGATCACTGGCATCTCCATAAAATCATGTGAGGCTTGATAGAAATATTGATATTTTTTTCCCTGATTATTTTCCTATAAGAGCACAACACTGAGTGGTTTATTTCTTACATATCATTTGTTCAGCATAGTGCTGTATACTGAAAGGTCCAAAGGTCTGAGTCTAATCAACTCTGTGTAGCTCAGACAATCCCGAGGTCAGTCATCCAGCCATATCCATGTACTCCCGAATTCTGCTCTGTATCCTCTACTGACTCTGATATTCAGTCCTGCGCTGGAGAGAAGATAAAAAAAAAACCCCTTTCCAGAGGATGATGGATTTATAGATTTTCTGTCTTGTGCTGTGGATTTGACCGTCTGAACCTTTCTGTTCATATTCAGGGTACATCGAGGAGGCGTGCATCATCCCGTGCCCCTCAGACTGCAAACTCAGCGAGTGGTCCAACTGGTCCCGCTGTAGCAAGTCCTGTGGCAGTGGGGTCAAAGTTCGCTCCAAATGGCTTCGGGAGAAACCGTATAACGGTGGGAGACCCTGCCCCAAGCTCGACCACGTCAATCAGGTACTGCTGAGAATGTAAACATATAGAAATGGGAAGAATCTCACATGAGTTACAAACCACCTCTGAACACATGATGCTTACAGATAGTTTCACAATGCAATGTTTCCACCATTGGTTCTCAAACTGGTGTCTGGAGACCTCCAGGGGTCAGTGAGCATGTTCTCCCTGTGCTTCGGGGGCTTCCTCCGGGTACTCCAGTTTCCTCCCTAAGTCCAAAGACATGTAGGCTGATTGGTATTTCCAAAATTGTCCTTGGTGTGTGAATGTGTGTGAGCCCTGAGATGGATTTGCCCCCTGTCCAGGGTGTGCCCCGAGTACCCTGGGAAAAGCTCCAGGCTCTTCAGGCATGGATGGATGGATGGATGGCTGGCAGGCTGGATGGATGGCTGGTTGGATGGATGAATGGATGGCCGGCTGGCTGGATGGATGGTTGGATGGATGGATGGATGGATGGCTGGATGGCTGGCTGGATGGATGGCTGGATGGCTGGATGGATGGCTGGATGGATGGCTGGATGGATGGCTGGCTGGCTGGATGGATGACTGGATGGATGGCTGGATGGCTAGATGGCTGGCTGGATGGATGACTGGATGGATGGATGGATGGCTGGCTGGATGGATGGCTGGCTGGCTGGCTGGATGGATGGATGGATGGCTGGATGGATGACTGGATGGATGGCTGGATGGCTAGATGGCTGGCTGGATGGATGACTGGATGGATGGCTGGATGGATGGATGGATGGCTGGCTGGATGGATGGCTGGCTGGCTGGCTGGATGGATGGATGGATGGCTGGATGGATGGCTGGATGGATGGGTGGATGGATGGCTGGCTGGCTGGCTGGATGGATGGCTGGATGGATGGCTGGATGGCTAGATGGCTGGATGGCTGGATGGATGGATGGATGGCTGGATGGCTGGCTGGATGGCTGGCTGGATGGATGGCTGGATGGTTGGATGGATTAAAAAGTTTATTATTATTTTGGGTCCAGGTTTTTTATCTGCTACCAAGAAAAGTATTTGTTATTCATCCAAAACACAAATGCAGTTTTTACCCCAAACTCTTAAAGCATCATTCTTTAATAATAATAATAATAATAATAATAATAATAATAATAATAATAATAATCCATATAAAGTGTTTTTTTTTATTGAAAACAACATTATTTTATTGCTTTCAATTCAATTATTAAACAATTGTTGATTAAGTATGAAATGACTACAGTTCCATATCAGTTTTTTTGTTGTTTGTTTTTTTTTTTTACAAAAGATGAAATGAAACCCCTCGGTTATAGCCTCGTTGTAATTCCACATTCCTCATATTTGACAACCATCAAATCCACGAGAGCTGCATTTTTCCAGAAACGGTATTTTCTTTCTGGATGAGAAGTACGCAGTGAAAAATAACTCGTTTATAGTTTGGGAAACGAGTGAGGCTGGAAAGAATGTGAGAAACGTGTCAGCATTTTAATGCCATCTCTATTTTTACATGTTCCTGAAATACTTCTCATCAGACCTGAGGCTCCCCGAGGCGCTAAGATTTCGGGATGATTTAATTTGCTAAACGATACACTTTCTCTCTCTCTCTCTATTTCTGAGCAGATTACTGGAGCTGTGTTATTATTTGAGATATTTATTTTCTGTGTGAAGCCTCATGCTTCTTATTTGCTCTGATGATTATGCAGTACAATATTTTCTACATATTCTTTTGTCATATCATTCATTTTCTCATGTCTCCTTTGTTTCTCTCTCTCTGATTATCTCCCGATACGCTGCTCGAGCACAGGCACAGGTAAGTTTGAAAAAAATAATCCTTATTTTTGAAAAATTTGTCATTTCCTGCGCACTGAAGCGTGTGACTTTCTTGCTGGTAGAGAAAGCAGGCGTTTAAGTGCGCCGTCTTTCTGGACACAGAGACTCTAATTAGTTTTGAGTCCTTTTATTTGGCATGACACAACCGTCATGATGCTCGTGTGTGTGTGTGTGCGTGCGTGCGTGTGTTCTGCAGGTGTACGAGGTGGTGCCGTGCGTGAGCGACTGCTCTCAGTACGTGTGGGTGGCCGAGCCCTGGAGCGCGTGGAAAGTCAGCAACGTGGACCTGAAGGAGAACTGCGGTGACGGGGTGCAGACCAGGAAGGTCAGGTACGGCTCCTTTAATGCTCCTTTAGCCAAACTTGTTTCCCAGTCTTTTTTTTTTAAAGGTGCAATCTGTAAGTTTCTAAATCGAAGGGTTTCTAAACCTGGAACATTCCTATCATTTCCAAGACACTTTAGGAAAATGTGATAACTCACATGCAGCGGAATTTCCTAGTTTATTCATTTCAGGCTTGTGTTTGGATTTTTTTTTTTTTTCTGGCCCGTAAATAAGCACCGCCCCTCCCCCTCCTCCTTCAGTCAGAACAGACCTGCTCAGCTTCTGGCTCTTTTTTGTTTGAATGTGATTTGCCGGTCAAAAATAATGATCTTTAGTTATTTAGTTTCCTTTTAAATAATAAAAGGATCTAGATTTAGGATCTAGATTTTTCCCTGCTCATGATGATCACACAGAAATGAGCAGTCCGTGTTTCGGGTTTGTTCAACAGCACGAGAAGTCGTTTTTACCTGAAAAGATTTTGACTGTGTGAGGGGGGAAAACAGCCCTGTTATAATAACGCTTTGAACATAGCGCAATCGCGAGCTTAGCAATCAAAAGTTCGAACATGGAACGTAATAATGAAATATTATACTTGTTATTAATATCATATTAATATCATTATAAAAACAAATGTCAGTCTGTTCTTTGTCTATTTATTTGAAACTTGAAAAAAGCATTTTTTGTTGAATTTTTTGTGTGTGTGTGTAATTATATCTATTGCTACAATCCCCCATGGAGGGAAAATATAATGATTAAAAACGACTCTATTTGAATCTTAACATTCAGAAATATGTTTGCCTTCTGTGCCTGAAGTAATAATTCCAGCAAACACATGAGGTGCGTAATATTTGCAGATTGAGTTGATATAAAATAATTAAACAAGTCTCTGCTAATCATAAGACAGACTATTGATTATTATTATTATTATTATTATCATTTAATCCTAAAAGAAGTCCTTCGTACAGGTGCATGCTGAACACCGTCGATGGCCCCACTGACGTGGTGGAAGATTACCTGTGTGACCCGGAGGAGATTCCCGCAGGTACACGTGAGAGCAGGCTGCCGTGTCCGGATCAATGCGTGCTGTCCGAGTGGAGCTCCTGGACCAACTGCCAGCTGGTGAGAGAGGAGACACCTCCGATCTCCGTCTGTAACGCTTCTACTGTTGCTGTTCACACAGGGATGAGTACAGATACCACACCTTTTTTTTTGCTGAAAGGGAAGGGGGGGGGCAAAACTTTTGAAATGTATCTAGATTTCTACTTAGTGTGTAATTAGTCCCTTCTTTTGTAGCTCATGGTTTGGTGTAATAATGAGGAGAATGGGGTGAGGCTGTGTGGAGGGAGTCAGTAAGTACTGTATGCAGGAACGGATAAAAGTGTTATATTTTGGTTTTGGGTTCTCCTGCCTCCTTCTCTTTCCACACACTCGCACGTTTTCACTGCAGCTTCATGCAGGAGCCGCTTGGTTTTGCTTCTTGTACACGTGCTGAGCGTTTTGGGGGGATTTGGGGGTTTTTTTGGCTGCTGAATTAAAGTGAATTTATTCGAATTCATTAAAGTTAGTTACACTTCTCGTTAACGCTCGCTCGGTTGATTAGTCGACCGGTCCGGTGTTTAATCAGCCGGTTTTATTCGTCCTGTTCCTGCTTTCTTCCTACTTTGTCTTTCTGGCTGCGTTTACGCCTCTCTGTATTTCTAACCTTCACTCTCGAGTCTAGTGATTTAAAATGGCTTTAAAACTGTACACATGCCATCTGTCTGTCTGTCTGTCTGTCTGTCTGTCTGCATACAGTACCAACCTGTGTCTGTTAAACTGTCTGTCTGTCTGTCTGTCTGTCTGTCTGTCTGCATACAGTACCAACCTGTGTCTGCTAAACTGTCTGTCTGTCTGTCTGTCTGTCTGTCTGTCTGTCTGCATACAGTACCAACCTGTGTCTGTTAAACTGTCTATCTGTCTGTCTGTCTGTCTGTCTGTCTGCATACAGTACCACCCTGTGTCTGTTAAACTGTGTCTATCTGTCTGTCTGTCTGTTAAACTGTCTGTCTGTCTGTCTGCATACAGTACCAACCTGTGTCTGTTAAACTGTCTATCTGTCTGTCTGTCTGTTAAACTGTCTGTCTGTCTGTCTGTCTGCATACAGTACCACCCTGTGTCTGTTAAACTGTCTGTCTGTCTGTCTGTCTGCATACAGTACCAACCTGTGTCTGTTAAACTGTGTCTATCTGTCTGTCTGTCTGTTAAACTGTCTATCTGTCTGTCTGTCTGCATACAGTACCAACCTGTGTCTGTTAAACTGTGTCTATCTGTCTGTCTGTCTGTTAAACTGTCTGTCTGTCTGCCTGTCTGTCTGCATACAGTACCAACCTGTGTCTGTTAAACTGTGTCTATCTGTCTGTCTTTCTGTCTGTCTATCTGTCTCTTTCTGTCTGCCTCTCCATATATTTGTGTCTGTCTCCATCACCCTGTCTATCTGTCCATCTGTTTGTCTGTCTATCCACTCATCCCTTCACACCCCCCACACGTTCTCGTTCTGCCTACCTGCCTGCTTACCTGTCTGTCTTTATTTATCTATTTCTCCACCCATCCCTTCATCCTACCCACCCATTCACCTGTCTGTCTATCCGTCCTTAGCTAAGAACTCGAGTAACTCTAGATCCCCTGTTCTTCTTTGATTCGTTTTTTCAGCAGCAGCAGCAGCAGTGAAGTGTTAGTAAACTTCGAGCGAGTCCAAATCAGGTCTTTTAATCTTCTCTCCTTTCTTATCTTATAATCGCTCCACAGTGAACTTCTCGGGGTGAATAAAAAAAAAAAAAATTTTAAACTCCTTACAGCTCATTAAAAGTGTCTGAATCAAACACCAATTAATCTTTTCTCACGATTTACCAAATCACAGCGCAGAAGAAGCGAAACTCGTTTACAGGAAAAAAAACAACGACTGTGTGACTAAAGAGAATTCGTCAGTTACATTCATGTGTTTATGCAAATGAAGCTGTGTAGATGTAAACGGCTAATTGGTGGTTTTCGGGTCGTCGCTAATTTCGAGCTCGGCGTTCACACTTTTTGCCTCGGGATCGTTCGGACTGCGGTCTCCTTTTTCTTCCTCTCCTGCACCTTCTTTTTCCCTGCCGGCTCTGACGAGTCGTTAATCACACGCTATTCAGTTTGACGGCCCGTCATCACAGCTTCCGAGTGTGGAGTCATGCCCCACATGTGTTATTCATGACACCGGGGCAGTGATCCCAGCATTCTCTCGTTTTAAATCAAAAAAAAAAGCAAACACTCTCTCTCATGCTGCTGTGTGGTTTCTCTCTCTCTCTCTCTCTCTCTTTTTTTCAGTCTCTCAGTGTTCTAGGTTATGATGTCAGGGGGATCTCATTATTTTCAGCACTCTGAAAGACTCCGGTGATGATTGTCATCCACTGAGGGCTGGAAAAATCTCTTCTTCTTCTTCTTCTTCTTCTTTTTTATTTATTTTTTTGATGAACTTACTCCAACATTGAACAGAACCGGGCTGTGTTTAGGCGTTCCTTATGAGTGGCCATCTGCTGTGCTGTGTATACGCGTGTCTTTGGGCTTAATAATGAACTCTAGTTATGTTGTGTGTGTGTGTGTGTGTGTGTGTGTGTGTGTTAAAGCCTTGTAGCGACCAAGGGGATCGACAGAGAACAGCTTACGCACTTCGCATGCCCAAAGAAGGGGAGGAGTGCCCCAAAAGCATGGAGGCGGAGCCGTGCGTGTTCAACAGGAACTGCTTCCATTACAGCTACAACATCACAGGTCACTGAAATCCTGGATTCTGATTGGTCAGAAGCTGTTGATTCATTTTCCAGAACAGCGGTGCAGCTCCAAATCACAGCTTTCTATTTAATTGGCTCGTTCTAATTCTACATTAGCGTTTCTATGGGAACAGTCCGTTCAGGGGGACTTGCATGGCGAACATCACAAGCCTAATAATAGAAAACGGTGGTGTTATTTCACAAAGAAAGACGAATAATTGTAGAAACAGTGACAGTGTCTTGATCTTCGGAGGACGCCGCTAAAGAGCAACACGTCAGTGCTTTTGGTCTTTCGTCCCCGGGGTCACAAAGCCATTTCGGCCCACGCTTTACGAGCGTTATGCCTGAAATCAGTGCTAGGAAAGCTTTTTAGCGCTCTCTATCTGGCCTTTCTTTTCTGTTTCTTGCCTGTCTTTTGTCGACTCCGTACAGATATACAGATCAACACGCTCAACGCATCACATTCTATTCCGCTCAAAATGACCACTTTCTTTTTCACTTTTTTTTTAAATTAAAAATGTCATTAAAAATTCATTTTACATTCACTTTTTTTATATAAATGTTTGATTTGTCTTTTTTTAATTCACGTTAAAACCTATTCGTTTATGCTTATGTTATGTTTTGTTACGTTATTCGCGCTATTGTGGGGAGATCCTGATGACGCCACGTCTATGGCCGGGAGTCTAGAGAACAAAATTGGCCGTGGGAGGGGCATACTCTGACCTCCTGTCAATCACAGTGACAGTAGCCAGTCGTGGGTTATCTATGAGCTCAAGTATGCGGAAGAGGGCGGATAGCGCTTTCCTCTGAGTGCGTTACACTGCCCTGTGACGCAGCATGAGCAGTAGTTAGAACAGATGCAGTCGGTTGGGTTCACGTGTCTTTGAAGAAGCACGTGTTAGCCTTTTCCCTCCCCGACTGGGAGCTGTCATGTGATAGGAGAGAGAAGACTGGTGGGTGACCAAAAATTCCTAGAGACCGGAAGGGCTTTTTGTATACGTATGTTCATATTGCTAATAATTAGCATACATATTATATATTATGCTTAGAGTATGCTAATGATGATTTGTTCAGCTGTAAAATCACAAAACATGACATGCGGATCAGAAATCCGTCGCTTTCCTGTTGATAAAATGAACAAAAAAAAGAGTCTCTATAAATGTCTGTGTTTAGGTTAGATCTTACGTACTGTAGGAGTCATGCAGGCTTATTAACACTGTCGTTGTCGATAACATTTTTAGTGTGTGTGTGTGTGTGTGTGTGTAACACTCAGACTGGAGCACGTGTCAGTTAAGTGCCAGCGCTGTGTGTGGACGAGGGCTGAAGACCCGCATGGTGGACTGTGTGAGAAGTGACGGCAAGTCAGTGGACCTCAGGTTCTGCCAGGAGGTTTGTTCAGTGTATCAGTATACACATTAATTACACATGTACCAAGGGGTTATTACAGCATTATTACCGCACACCACAGCTCATAGCTCAAACGTTGATCAATGACTTGCTTGAGTTTCGTCGAGGACGCAAACTTTGTTAAACTCACACGTGGTAACATTTTCTATAAAGGCCATATGTACATGCGATATGATCTATGAATAGGTTCATTATATGTAATAATGTGTTCATAAGGCATTATACACAATGTTGTAATTATTTATAATAAAAAAGGCACTTATAGCAATTACATGATTACGGTTTATTGCGATTTCTTAGCAAATAAAACCGTTTATAGCTTCATAAATTGTTAAGAAAATTCATTATGAGTTATGTCTATAACACTACGTAGAGTCTTCTTAGTGCATCATGTTTAGTCGCAGACAGACCGAGAAGTTCTTTTGGAAGTTTAGCAGTTTCTGATTTCTCTGATTTTTACCATTCTTTGGCATACTTATACAAAGCTGTGTTATGAACACTGCTCATAATGTAAACAATTTATAACGCATCAGAAAGCTAGCTATACGGTAACACATACATTACTATATGGTGTTAGCTACCACTTTTTAGCCGAGTCGGTTTCTGGGCAACCAAAAACATTGGACTGGGCAGCATACGGGATGTTTTACTTGCTAATACATTTAGCAAGTAAGATTTGTCCAGCACTGGACAGTTTACATACTGTACACGCTACAAGTCTAAAAAGGACAACAGAGGTCCTAAATCTCCCACAATGCACTTTTTGCAACAGGACACTAAACCCTGACACCTTTGTACTAAATGTACATAAGACGTAGCCTTGAGAGAGCCACTCCAGTGATTAGCATTAGTACCCCAGTGTAGTGTTGTTGTTGTTGTTGTTGTTGTTGTTGATTCAAGATGGAACAAAAACTGTTCTTGGATTTAGTTTTTCAGACCCCACTGGGTTAAAGTGGTCTAAGATCATTCCAAGTCACTGTAATTGGACCCTGTGAGTTTTGTTTGAATGTTTTTTATGCCTTTTATTTATGAAAAGTCATCATAGTCTATAACCATGTTTATAAAGCATTTATAAATTCTTAATAGAATTCATTATATGTGGCGTTTATGACACTTGTAATCATCAATACCAAAGTGCATGTAATCAACGTTTTGTCGTATATTATGCAGTTTTGTACTCTGTTGTAAAGGTTTGTAGTCTGTCGAAAGTTTTAAAGGTTTATAGTATGTTGTAAAGTTGTAACATTTTGCCGTATGTTGTAAATTTGTAAAGTTTTGTAGTATATTATACAGTTCTGTACTGTGTTGTAAAGGTTTGTAGTCTGTTGAAAGTTATAAAGGTTTATAGTATGGTGTAAAGTTGTAACATTTTGCTGTATGTTGTAAATTTGTAAAGTTTTGTAGTATATTATACAATTCTGTAGTGTGTCGTAAAGGTTTGTAGTCTGTCGAAAGTTTTAAAGGTTTATAGTATGGTGTAAAGTTGTAACATTTCGCCGTATGTTGTAAATTTGTAAAGTTTTGTAGTTTATTATACAATTCTGTACTCTGTCGTAAAGGTTTGTAGTCTGTCGAAAGTTATAAAGGTTTATAGTATGTTGTAAATTTGTAAAGTTTCGTACTATAGGATACAATTTTGTACTGTGTTATAAAGTTTTATAGTATACTGAACGTTGTAAAGTTTTACAGTATGTTATAAAGCTGTAACAGTTTGTAGTATGTTGTAAAGCTTTATACTGCAGAACCGTACAACTCTACAAAATACCATAAAAACATTACGGCATCCTACAGAACGACATATTACAAAACAACGGTATACTGTGGAATTTTGGAGTGTGTTGTGAAGTTGTTAAGCTTTGTGGTATGCTGTAAAGTTGTAAAGTTTTATAGTATGTTCTAAGCGTTATAGTATGTTGTAAAGTTTAGTGGTAGGATTGCATGATACGCACTCTGGCATAATGAATTATTAAAATATTATCTTAAATTATTTTAAAGATTTCATCTATTAAAGAAACAAAACTGTAGTATATTGTGACGTTTTGTAATATGTTGTAAAGTTGTAAAATTTTTGTATTATGGTGTAAAGTTGTTTAGTAGTAGGATTTCATGTTGATCGCTCTGGTGTAATTCGCTATTAAGGAACTCCATTACTTTAAATAGTTTTAATCTGTCATACTGTGCAAAGGTCTTGGTGATATGTTATAAACATACTTATACTCATACTTATAATGCGACATGGTAACACTCCAGGAAGGTAAAAAAAAGGCATGTTCGTAAAAGCATTTTCATAAAAAATTATAACATTGTGTATGGTGCTTTATGAATGAATGATAATATGATATTCAGAGTTCTTTACAAATATGACCTTCATAAGAAGTATCTGCTCTTTACAAAGCGAGTGTGAGTACTGATGCTGTGTTCTCTGTGTGTGTCTGTACGTTAGCTGGGTTTGGAGAGGACGTGGCAGATGAATGCATCCTGTATGGTAGAGTGCCCAGTAAACTGCCAGCTCTCAGAGTGGTCAGCGTGGACAGAGTGCTCTCAGACCTGTGGCCTGGAGGGTGAGGGCAAAAAATAATGACACCTTCATATACTCCATAAATCTGAGATACTGATTATATCGTTATTCGTTTAATATGACGGCAAAAGAGACAAACGGTGGTTGAACTGCATGTCATATAATGGATCGAATAAAATAATAAGGATTGTGCAAAAGTCTGGGACATCTACAAATTTGACATGTTAGACTTTACGGTTCATTGACTGAAGGTGGAGGTGCCAATAATTTTGAAAGCACTGTTTGAAAACACAAAGCTCAAATCAATTGTTGAAACGTTTCGTCATCCTTCCATCCACTTTTGCAACCTTCCATCTACCCAACTCAGACATACACACACACACACACACACACACACAGGCACACACCACCCATCCAGTCCTCCACCCACAGACCCTCCATCCATCCAGACAGCTCCCTAACAACACATCCATCCAGCTTTTCATTCATTTTTGTATCCATCCATCCACCCATCCACTTTTTCAACCTCCCATCCACCCAACTCAATCATTAGCCCACTTCACCCATCCATCTATTCATTCATCTATCCGTCCATCCATCCATCCATCCATCCATCTGTCCATTTACCAACCCATCCATCCACCCATATAATCAGTAACCCATCCCTTTAACTAACCCTTCCACCCATTCATCCATCTGTTCATCCATCCAACCATCCACCCTTTTTTGTGTCCATCCCTTCATCCATCCTTCCATCCAACATGGAAGTTTCTGTATAAATACTGAAAGATGGGTAGATGATAGTAGAGCTTGTCTGACACCAACCAATCAAGAGGTGGATGAATAGATAGATAGATAGATATACAGACAGACAGGCAGACAGATAGATAGATAGTCAAATGAACAGATAGATAGATAGATAGATAGATAGATAGATACTCTGTTTGTTGATCATTTTCCAATAACAGCATGATGCTGAGTGTTTTTTTTTTTCATTTACATATCGGATGGCATTTTTTTTTTATAACTTAATAAAAGAGTAATGGATCTCTTCAAGCTTTCATCCATGGATAGCAGCGAACTTAACTCCACCCACACCTCGACCGTGGCATTTTTACATCTCAAATTCAGTTTTTTCTGAGTAAGGGTGATGGGACAAAGCTGTCCGTCCATCTACGTGATCATATTGCTAATTGAAAGGACATGAGGGCTGTACAGAGAGCAGGGGATGAGTGTGTGTGTGTGTGTGTGTGTGTCTGTGTGTGTTTAAGGAGTGTGTTAATCCTGTGTGGCCAAAGCAGCAGGAAGCAGGATGAATTTAAATGCAGGCAGACAGAGGCGGAGAGTGACAGCTCGCAGCGAGTCTGGAAGACACAAGAACAGATAAAGAGACCGAGTCAGACAGAGAATGTGGCGGAATCTATTGTGCAGCGTGCAGACGCTACATTATCTCTCTCCGCCTGCTCTGTGATGGAGGCTGGAGAAATGTGTTTGTCCAAAAAAAAAAAAACCTCCATTACAATATTCTGTTTTTATTTCTTTATTTGATAAGCTAATTCAGTTCTGCCGAATTACTGTACAAGTCTCAAACCCGATCGTTCTTGTTCTTATCGACTGAAAAACTATTTGGGAAAAAAAATAAATAAATAATTGAAGCAAGTGTGAGTGAACAGGATGTTCAGATAGATTTTAATTCCATTAGAACTACTTCAAAGCTCAATTGAATTAGTCTCGGTTTTAAATAATGCATACCTGAATAATGAGTATAAATGGGATTAAATTTGTATATGAATTATTGATAGGTAATTAAATAAAAACTGTTCTTACTAAAGGACTCTAAGGTCTTTCAGACTCCACTGTACAGTACAGTAGTGTGTGAGGTCATCGGGTCTACCAAAAACACAAGGCAACAACAGTGTTTAACATCCAAGCTTCTACCCGTTCATCCGTCCATTCATACATCCAAAAATCCATCAGTCCATCCATATAACATCACGGAGGTTTAACATCCATCCGTCCATCTTTGCAACCTTCTATCCATCCCAATTCATTCACCTACATGCTCACTCATCCAACCAGCCTTCCATTCACCTATCCATTCACCCATCCATTCACCCATCCATTCACCCATCCCTTCACCCATCCATTCACCCATCCCTTCATCCATCCATTCACCCAACTATCCACCCATCCATTCACCCAACTATCCACCCATCCATTCACCCATCCATTCACCCATCCCTTCACCCATCCATTCACCCATCCCTTCATCCATCCATTCACCCAACTATCCACCCATCCATTCACCCATCCCTTCACCCATCCATTCACCCAACTATCCACCCATCCATTCACCCATCCCTTCACCCATCCATTCACCCAACTATCCACCCATCCATTCACCCATCCATTCACCCAACTATCCACCCATCCCTTCACCCATCCATTCACCCAACTATCCACCCATCCCTTCACCCATCCCTTCACCCATCCATTCACCCATCCCTTCACCCATCCATTCACCCATCCCTTCACCCAACTATCCACCCATCCCTTCACCCATCCATTCACATATCCCTTCACCCATCCATTCACGTATCCCTTCACCCATCCATTCACCCATCCCTTCACCCATCAATTCACCCATCCCTTCACCCATCCATTCACCCGACTATCCACCCATCCATTCACCCATCCCTTCACCCATCCATTCACCCATCCCTTCACCCATCCATTCACCTATCCCTTCACCCATCCATTCACCCATCCATTCACCCATCCCTTCACCCATCCATTCACCCAACTATCCACCCATCCATTCACCCAACTATCCACCCATCCATTCACCCAACTATCCACCCATCCATTCACCTATCCAGCCAACCAACTATCCATTCATCTATCATCCATCCATCCATCCAGCCAGCCAGCCAGCCAGCCTTCAAACCACCCTTTAACCCATCTCTCCATCCATCCATTCACCTATCCATTCACTTTTTCATCCCAACTCATTCACTCACACACCCATCCATCCATCAATCCAACCATCCACTCATCGCTCTATCCATCCATTTGTCCAAACATCCATCCATCATTCCACCCACATACCCACTAATCCCTCCCTCCCTTCACCCCTTCATTCTTTCATTCATCCCTTCACTCTTCCTTTTTCCGAACTCGTGCAACCATCCATTCATCCATCCATCTAACCACCCATTCAAACATCCATGCTCCCTATCATCATCCCTCCATCTACCTCTCATCCATACACATACCTACTAACCTGTCCATCCATCCGTCCATCCACCCACACACTTACCCGTCCACCCATCCTGTCATCCACATCTTTATCCTTCCTTTCATTCAATTCACCCCTTCACAAACATCCATCCAGCCATCCAACCTTCCACACACACATGCATCTTTCCATCCATCCTTCCATCCACCCATACAACATGGATAAATGTTACCAGATAAATAGATTTGTGATATTCAGAGCAGATTCGGAGCTGCAGTGTGGAATGAAGTTGCCGCTGCAGGTTCCTCGTCTGTGCCCAGAGGGATTCAGTATTTTTTTTCTCCACTTCCTGTTTTACATTCCTACCAGAATACAGTTTAGACAAAGCAATACAGACCACGGTGTGGATCAGAACTCCTGTGTTCATATATCGGTCCACCTGTCCAGCGTAACGCATCATAAACACGATGAAGTCACACAGATGGAAAATAAACGGTGTACTTTTCCTTCATCTCTTTCTTACGTCCTTTAATTATGTATGGAGCTGACACGTTTTTAGCTGTAAGACACACCATCTCATCATGCAGCTGGTTTCTGAGGTCCCTGTTCCCCATCTCTCTCTCTCTCTCTCTCTCTCTCTCTCTCTCTCTCTCTTTCACACACACACACACACACACACACACCTCCTAAAACTGAATCCTGATGTGGTGAGGGTATAAAAATAGAGAGTGTGTTTCTCTCAGGTGTTTCAGGCTTCTTTTAATCTTCACTCTTTTCAGAACTTTCTCTTATAAATTTCAATATTGTGCCCTGCATTGTATAAAAAAAAATATATAGATGGTAATATTCGACAGATTAGAGAGTGGAGCTCGGTATTTCAATTTTACATTTAAGAGAAACTTGAAAGTAGTACTTGATTAAAAATATGCTCTTCATTCTTAAGATCTCTTACAGGATTACCCAATACACCTAAAGTACTATTCTTTGGGGATTAGTGTTTTGGATATCGAATGCTGCCTGTAGTACTTATGATTGATTTTCACGAGATAAGTGATATCAGTCACACCCGTGGGCGTGTCTTCTGTCTTCCGGCAAATCCAAAGCGTAATCTGTGCGTGTGTGTGTGTGTGTGTGTGTGTGTGTAATGTTCCAGGGAGAATGTTGCGCAGGAGGACAGTGGTCCAGGCATCTCAGGGTGATGGAAGGCCATGTCCCTCTCTGATGGAGCAGTGGAAGCCGTGTCCTGTTCGACCGTGTTATCACTGGCACTACAGCGCCTGGTCCGAGTGCCGTGTCGAGGTAGACACACACACACACACACTCACACACACACTCACTCATTCACACATTCTCACATACAGTCACATACTCAAAAATGCACTCAGACTTTTCAGTGCATTTCAGGATCTGACAGCTATGCACTATTTGTGGGCGGAGTTTGAGCAAAGGAGGCGTGTCTTATTTTCTAATGCGATATTAAAAACCCGGACAAGCATATTTCGGGATTTAATTCTACACAAAACGATATGAAAAAGCAGTTTTAAATATATGTACAGTGCACGATTGCTTAAGTATTCGTCCCCTTGGTCGATTCTCTGACTAATCCCCTCTTTTCATTTGAGTGGATGATGTCCTCCGTGTGCCTGTGTAATTTTTTTGGACATTTTTAAATCACAGGATCTAATGTCGCTCTGCAGGATGTTTAAAGTTTGTGATATTTTTAATAACCGAATCCTGACGGATATTTATTCCAGAACTTTCTCCCAGATTTGTGTTGATAGCTTGTTGGTCTTCGTGGAGATGTTTGTTCTGGAATGTTCTCTACCAGGAGCAAATGTATTTATATTGAGATCACGTGACACTTTAATTACACACAGCTTGACTCCATTCAACTAATTATGCCACTTCTGATGGCTAATTTCGGAGTTTCACACCAACAGGAGTTAGCTGTTTGTAAGTTATTTTGCAAATGGTCTATTTTGTGCAGATTCATGACATATAATCCTAATTAAGTCCGTTTCAGTAACACTCCAAAGTGGGGGGGGGGGGTTAAAATTTAAAAATTAATTATGCAACACCCTGTAAATATAAGGTTACAATATAATTAATCTGCAAAGCTTAAAATGTTTCTTTGCTCTGGTTATTTAATACAACTCTGTATATTTGTAACCAAATTTCTGTTTGTCTCTCTCTCTCTCTCATTCTCTGTCTGTCTCTCTCTCTCTCTCTCTCTCTCTCTCTCTCTCTCACACTCTGTCTGTCTCTCACTCTCTCTCTCTCTCTCTCTCTCATTCTCTGTCTGTCTGTCTCTCTCTCACACTCTGTCTGTCTCTCACTCTCTCTCTCTCTCTCTCATTCTCTGTCTGTCTCTCTCTCTCTCTCTCTCTCTCTCTCTCTCTCACACTCTGTCTGTCTCTCACTCTCTCTCTCTCTCTCTCTCTCATTCTCTGTCTGTCTGTCTCTCTCTCACACTCTGTCTGTCTCTCACTCTCTCTCTCTCTCTCTCTCTCATTCTCTGTCTGTCTGTCTCTCTCTCACACTCTGTCTGTCTCTCACTCTCTCTCTCTCTCTCTCTCTCTCTCACTCTCGTGTCTGTGTCTCACTCTCTCTCTCTCTCACTCTCTGTCTGTCTCTCACTCTCACTCTTTCTCTCTCTCTCATTCTCTGTCTGTCTGTCTCACTCTCTGCCTGTCTCTCACTCTCATTCTCTCTCTCTCTGTTTTTCTGTCTGTCTCTTTCTCTGTATGTCAGTGTGTGTGTCTGTCTGTCTGTCTCTCTCTCTGTCTGTCTGCCTGTCTCTCTCTCTCTCTCTGTCTGTCTGTCTCTCGCTCTCTCTCTCTCTCTCTATCTGTCTGTCTGTTTGTCTGTCTCTCTTTCTCTCTCTCTCACTCTATCTCTGTCTGTCCCTGTCTATCTGTCTATCTGTCTCTCTCACTCTCTGTCTGTCTGTCTGTCTCTCTCTCTTGCTCCCTCTCTGTCTGTCCCTGTCTATCTGTCTATCTGTCTCTCTCACTCTCTGTCTGTCTGTCTGTCTCTCTCTCTCTCTCTCTCTCTCTTGCTCTCTCTCTGTCTGTCCCTGTTTATCTGTTTGTCTGTCTCTGTCTCTCTCTCATGCTCTCTCTCTTCATTTCTCTGTCTCTCTCTCACTCTCTCTCTGTCTGTCTGTCTGTCTGTCTCTCTCATGCTCTCTCTCCCTTCATTTCTCTGTCTCTTTGTCTCAATCTCTCTCTCTTTCTGTCTGTCTCTGTTTCTTTCACTGTCTCCTTCTCTCTCTCTCTCCTTCTCTCTCTCTCTCTCTCTCTCTCTCGCTCTCTCTCTGATGAATGTCTGCATTTTGATGAAAAACATTCTGATGATAAATTCTTCACTTCCTGTGCTGATGGTGCACAGTTCTTACAAATCTCGCCGCTTATTTTGAAGTCTCAGAGCATGGGGGAGCGAAAGAGAAAAAAAGAAGTAACAGAGAATAAACAGAAAGCTGAGCTGTTTGACTCTGACAGACCAGAGCTCTCGCACAGATGCCGAGTTCAGACATTCTTCATTCGTCTCCTATCCCTCTGTTAATGACTCTCTGACTCTCTTCCTCTCTGATCTCTCGCCTCCTCTGTGTGATCTGGAGCTCATTTCTACTGTAGTCATTGTGTGTGTGTGTGTGTGTGTGTGTGTGTGTGTGTTGTAGGAAGTGGTGTGTGGAGAAGGCCGGCGCTTTCGGAACTTGTCCTGCTTCGTGTCGGACGGTTCCCGTGACAGCCAGGTGAGCATGGTGGAGGACGAGCTGTGCTCCGGGCTGGAGCTGGCTGTCGACGGAGACAAAAAGATCGTTCTGGAAGAACCGTGCACTTTACCTTGCCCAGGTAATTCCACTTTCTTCCTCAGAATCGAATTTCCATGCTCTCTGGGTGGGAGGAGCATACTCTCTCTCTCCCCTGTCAATCACAGTGACACTAGCCAATCATGAGCGTCTGTAAGCTCATGTATGTGGAAGAGGGTAGATAGCGCTTCTCTCCGAGTGTGTGTTACGCTGCCCTGTGACGCAGTTGGCTGTCTTCAAGCGTGTTCATTTGTAACACCACGTATTTCATCGACGTTCCAGGTGTTAAGTGTGTTCTTAATGACGGACCCCCGATCATTACTGACCGAAGTCTTACTACAGTAGTCTGTGTGTTATGGCTTATTTTTAATTTCTTGGCTGAAATTAGTAAATAATCACGTGTCTGTCGTCTTGTTTAAAAGGTTTCCTCCCCATGTGCTTGTGCTCAGGTGACTGTTACCTGATGGAGTGGTCAGACTGGAGCCCG
This sequence comes from Ictalurus furcatus, assembly GCF_023375685.1. Lineage (NCBI taxonomy): Eukaryota > Metazoa > Chordata > Actinopteri > Siluriformes > Ictaluridae > Ictalurus > Ictalurus furcatus. The sequence goes on along the minus strand of NC_071277.1, from coordinate 19,062,002 downwards.
TGTCAGAGTGTGTGTGTAAAAGATCAGCGTGTGGACTCGAGCGCTGTGCAGGTACGCTCGCGAGCCGTCGTCGCCCAGGAGCCTGAGAATATCGGCCAGTGCCCCGACCAGGAGTGGCAGTCCCGCCCCTGCGCCGGTCAGACACACACACACACACACACACGCACACACACACACAAAACCGCACACACATGCCACAATTACATTACATTATTGATCTTCATTTATCTAAATTCATACAGTTTAGAACTATCGGCTCTTATAACAGGTTATAAAGCCTCATTTTACATAAATTCTCATCTATCTACACTTATAACCAGTTATAACTCCTCATCTGTCTACACTTATAACCAGTTATAACTCCTCATCTGTCTACACTTATAACCAGTTATAACTCCTCATCTGTCTACATTCATAACCAGTTATAACTCCTCATCTATCTACACTTATAACCAGTTATAACTCCTCATCTGTCTACACTTATAACCAGTTATAACTCCTCATCTGTCTACACTTATAACCAGTTATAACTCCTCATCTGTCTACACTTATAACCAGTTATAACTCCTCATCTGTCTACACTTATAACCAGTTATAACTCCTCATCTGTCTACACTTATAACCAGTTATAACTCCTCATCTGTCTACACTTATAACCAGTTATAACTCCTCATCTGTCTACATTCATAACCAGTTATAACTCCTCATCTATCTACACTTATAACCAGTTATAACTCCTCATCTGTCTACACTTATAACCAGTTATAACTCCTCATCTATCTACACTTATAACCAGTTATAACTCCTCATCTATCTACACTTATAACCAGTTATAACTCCTCATCTGTCTACACTTATAACCAGTTATAACTCCTCATCTGTCTACATTTATAACCAGTTATAACTCCTCATCTGTCTACACTTATAACCAGTTATAACTCCTCATCTGTCTACACTTATAACCAGTTATAACTCCTCATCTGTCTACACTTATAACCAGTTATTACTCCTCATCTATCTACACTTATAACCAGTTATAACTCCTCATCTGTCTACACTTATAACCAGTTATAACTCCTCATCTGTCTACACTTATAACCAGTTATTACTCCTCATCTATCTACACTTATAACCAATTATAACTCCTCATCTATCTACACTTATAACCAATTATAACGCCTCATCTGTCTACACTTATAACCAGTTATAACTCCTCATCTATATACACTTATAACCAGTTATAACTCCTCATCTGTCTACATTTATAACAAATTATATATCTTTATCCCACTATGTTTATAACAGTTTATAATAAACGGTTGTACACATTTTTAATCATGTATATTTATAAAGTCATTAACCAGTTCTAAATCCTTATCTCTCTATATTTCCAACAGAAATTTTCATAGATCTAAACCTCAATACATCCCCCACTATCTACAATAACTCATCGTCCCATACATTTATAACAGTTTATAACGCGTCATCATGTATCTAGTACTGTATGTTTTTGGATAGTCTTTCTTCTAGATTTGGGGCTGTGTCTAGATCATCTCTGTATGTCCGTAGTGCATTTATTACTGTTTATAAGCCATTCTGAGTTTGCGTGTCTGTGTGGGTGTGTACTGAATGACAGTGTTTCATCAGTTTTGTATATTATTAGCCTGTTCCTACCTCAGATATGTTTATTAGTGCATCTCACCTCCATGTTATTGAGCACGGCGACTTGTTTTTGCTTGAATCAGACTGATAGGATGAAATATACGGAGCGGTTTGGTCGGAAAAAACATCTCCGAGCACTTACCTCGGGAGTGCTGTAAATAGCTCTTCACCATCTGTTAATTAATTCCAGGGCAAGTGAAGGCATGTAACATTTGGCAGATCGGTGCACCTTTCCTTCCAGCTGTGGAATTACTTATCATGGGTTGCCATTTTTAAAGCATGTTAGTTATATCATCTGCAAACAACTCAAATGAAATGCTATGTTTGAAATGCGCTAAATATGATTTATAAGTGCGAAGATAGTTGTTTATTTTATTATGAGTACTTCTTAGACATACTGATGGACAAATCCACAGATCGTGGACAAAATCGTGGACAAAATCCACAGATAACTGACATTCTTTTGATAAATGTGTCCAGGTGATTCTCTCCGAGCCGCTGTTCAGTAGAATATTACCTGCGTTATAGATCCTGTGGCCACTTTCATAAATATGCATGGGAATTGGCTTTCATGGCTGTCTATGATGGATTAGATCACTTAAGGCTTGTTGATTTACCGTGCTGCATAACTGCGTCATCGTGCTTGTTTTTTTTGTTTGTTTTTTTTTCCGTGTCCTCGGCTTCTCGTTTGCAGACGGCGAGTGTTTGGACTATAAGTGGGTGAGCACGTCTCATTCGGTCTGGTGCGAGCGCTCAGACGGAATCAACGTGACAGGTACGGTGATGCTCTGTTTTCACGAGTGATGTCACAAAGTCAAGGCAGGAAGCGATGTTTACGATAGGTTTTGCCGCGTGCTAAATTTTCCCCATAACCGTACCGAGTTTGGGGCTTAAAGAAACTTCCGGAAGCGCGAAACTGAAACTTAAAATGGAGTGAGAAGGGTCGTCATTTTAGGGACGTTGTTTATAAAAAAAATAAACCTTTTCATTTCAATATTAAAATTCTTTTACGTTACCTTTAACTAGCATAAACCATCTTCCACAAATTTAATACCTGCCCTTCAGTCATAAAGAAGTGAAGGGTCATCAATTTGGGAAACTTGCAGGTTATTTTATTAAGCCATAACTCACTTACAAAAAAACATTGGTCATTTTTTAAAAAATGTATCCTTTTATTTTGTCCCAGGCGTCCGCAGTTTTAACGCATACCTTTAGTTGTATTAATTTACACATGCAATCTGTCTGCCTGTAGCAATTCACACTGCTTAATTCATTTGCATTAAAATAATTTTATATTTTGCACCTGCAGATGCCCTAAATAAACGGACCTGTTATTCTGCTCGTGAGGGGGGGGCAAAAACCCTTATTAGTCACTGTTTTATCAGGCTTGGACACGTTTTTACATTATGCAAACTGTTAAATCAGGTTCTCCTCGTAGAAATCAGGTCAATGGGTGAAACATTACAGTGACTCATATTTAAGTACCAGTAATTACACAGGATTAAAGGGAGAGAAATAATTAGCTGTTAACATTTAATAACACATATTACATAATAGTTTGAGGTCCAGTGTTAGCATTTGAACTTAGCATTCATAGATGGTTGCCTTGAGCGGCGTCGTCACGTAGCAGTAATCAGTAGACAGGATACATGGCTTCGCTTCAGTACTCATTAGTCCTTCATTTAGGACTGAGTATGGAAACGTAGTGTTGTTCATTTTTACATCTTTTTTTTTTTTAATATTATTTATTTATTTATTAAAGTTTCATAGCTGACTTTTTGACCTCTAGGTGGATGCCCCCCTACAATGGCACCAGGGACCGAGCAGCCATGTGTCCCGTCTTGTGACCATCCACGATCCGTCTGCTCCGAGGTAAGACACGTGAGAAATCTGTTCACACGATTGAACGTTTTTGTTCTTTTGAGAAGAATGTGCTGAAATGAAGGCAGATATTCAGTCTAATGCACTTAATAGAACATGCTGAAACTTGTGACCTGGATATAAAGTGCTGTAAGCATCTATGTACTAAATCTGTGGCGTCTATAAACATTAGACTAGACTCGACTAGAGCAACTACATGGTGCCAATACATTTCTAAAATACACTACAAGTCATGGTTTTTAATTGATATACCTGCAACTTTAAGTGCATTGCTATGTCTCTGAATTTCATGTAATAGAAGCTCGAAGAGATTTACATTTAATACTTGCTCTTCAGTCGTAGTAATTTGCGGACTAAATCTTCATCCCCATTCGCTCATCTTCTGCTCATCATCCTCTAATAGGGAACTGGAAATTTAACCAGGGAATTGGAAATTTAACGTTTCCATCTGCCTTCAGTTCTGAGAGTCATCCAGGCGTGTTTGTTAGCGTGTGTCTCTGCTGCCCTCTTCAGGAAGCTGTGTGTGTGTGCGAGGAAGGCTACACCGAGGTACTGTCTCCTGATGGTCTGCTGCAGCAGTGTGCTCAGATCCCCGTGCTGGAGATTCCTACAGCGGGGAGCAAAAACGAAGACGTGAAGACAAGCCGAGCCATCAACCCCACCACCTCCACCACAGACGAGCCTGGCCCGACGGGGCGCACTTGGTACCTCAGACCCTTCGGACCTGGTAAAGCAGGCGTTTTAAATTACATATTTTTTTATTATTATTTTTTTTTAGCAATTTAAGAAACAAACAAACAAAAAAGTAATTGAAATATCTCTAAATATCCTGTTTACACCTCTATAAAGCATCACAAAAGTGACCATGCATCATAGTGGTATGAAGTATTGTAGTCTATTAAAGTGTCATAGTGAGGTAATGTGTCATAGTGCCATTAAGTACAATAAAATGTCATAATGCCATAAAGTCTCACAGCATGGTAAAATACAGTGGTGTCAGTGGTTTAGTGTTATAATCATAGTCATTATATTGTTATAGTACATTATAATCATAGCGCAGTGAAATGTCAGTGTGGTAATGTCATGGTGTAATGAAGCATCATAGTGCGGTAAAATGTCACGGCGTAATAAAGCATCACGATGAAATACAATGTCAGTGTGTGATAAAGTCATAATGCAATGAAGCATTATAGAGTGATAAAATGTCACAGAGCGATAAAGTGTCATAGTGTATTAAATCACTATAGCACATAATGCACATTAATTCACAGCATAGTAAACACGGTGAAGTGTCATGGTACTGTAACATGTGGTATTGAATATGTCATAGTGCAATAATATGCCATAACACTGTAAAGTGACGTACAGCCACAGCATGCGTGATGCAGCCGCTTGTGTTTGTCTCTTCACAGACGGCAGACTGAAGACGTGGGTTTACGGCGTGGCGGCCGGTGTGTTTGTGCTCCTGGTGTTTATAGTGTCCATGGTCTACTTAGCGTGGTAAGAGACAGTAAGATAGATGACAGTATCTACCCGAATCCATCCTCCTCCTCCTCCTCCTCCTCCTCCTCATCATCATCCTCATCCTTCAGTTCTCACACATTTTGTTTTTATTTTCCCGCCCTGTTTGCCCCTGTTGATTTTTTTGCTTCCCCGAGCAGCAGTTACTGCGCCATGCGCCGCTCTCGGGCCACGCTCGACTCTGCCAGCTGTGCGGCGGTGTGGATGGGCCGCGACGCTCACGAGCTCACCTTCACCTACCCCGAATGCCAGCAGCCTGAGTTCAGCGACGGTTAGGGTTCGCACCCCTGACCTCCTGACCTTTTGACCCCAGTGCCTGTGTGTATGCGGCTCTGCTTTCCTCCCAGCCTGCAGAGGTACATTACAGCTCTGCTGTATCAGTGTCACTAAATCTAAATCTGTAGGGCATGCTGTTGCTCCTCGTCCAAATGTTCACATAGCAATAGTTATCAAACAAATATCACATTATGATTCACAGTGTCATTTTCGTCGTCGTTTGGAAATTTAAAACTAGCATCGCAATTCATTTTCATTCACTGTTCTACAATCCAGTTGAGTAGATTTGCAGGGCATGCTCAGGGGTACTAAATACAAAATACCCGGTTACACTCTATTTATTTAAGTTACCTACATATCCTCTATATAACACATTCATAAGCGTTGCATGAATCATTTATAAAGAAGCAATGCTCGTGAATCTACAGACTCCATAAAGGCTTATGTCAGAGCTTTATTGCAATTTGTATGTAATAATGATTGTTACTGCATTTATTTTCTCATATATTGCAAGTGTGTATAAACTTTTTTACTTAAAACCCATTCATGACATTCATAGTGCTTCATAGTGCTTTATAACCATATTATAACTACAAATCTGATCCACTGTTTAATTGAGGGCTTCATTCATTCATAAGTCTTTCATAAATTTTTCAGCATTGTGGCTACACTTTCTATGAAGGTCATATCTATAATATTATGTGCACGCTCATATCATGTTATAATGCATTCATAAGATTATATACTGTCATAATGCATTCATAAGGTTATGCACATTGTCATAATGCATTCATAAGGTTATGCACATTGTCATAATGCATTCATAAGGTTATACACATTGTTATAATGCATTCTTGAGCTTATACACATTGTCATAATGCATTCATAAGGTTATACACATTGTTATAATGCATTCATGAGGTTATACACATTGTCATAATGCATTCATGAGGTTATACACATTGTTATAATGCATTCATGAGGTTATACACATTGTCATAATGCATTCATAAGCTTATACACATTGTCATAATGCATTCATAAGCTTATACACATTGTCATAATGGATTCATGAGGTTATACACATTGTCATAATGGATTCATGAGGTTATACACATTGTCATAATGGATTCATGAGGTTATACACATTGTCATAATGCATTCATAAGCTTATACACATTGTCATAATGGATTCATGAGGTTATACACATTGTCATAATGCATTCATGAGGTTATACACATTGTCATAATGCATTCATGAGCTCATACACATTGTCATAATGCATTCATGAGCTCATACACATTGTCATAATGCATTCATGAGCTCATACACATTGTCATAATGCATTCATGAGGTTATACACATTGTCATAATGCATTCATGAGGTTATACACATTGTCATAATGCATTCATAAGCTTATACACATTGTCATAATGGATTCATGAGGTTATACACATTGTCATAATGCATTCATGAGGTTATACACATTGTCATAATGCATTCATAAGATTATACATATTGTTATAATGGTTTATAACCATTGCAAATGCACTACACCTTATAGCTATCGCTATAATGCATTATAAATTGTTAATATGATGCATTATAAGTAGTGTTCATAACACATGACCACCAAGTACCACTTTGCATAGTGCATTATGAGAAGATAGTGTATAATGGCGGTATAATGTGTTATAAGCACTACTTTTAATGCATTCGTTGATCAATTTATAAATGCATTATAAACAGTGCTCGAAACCTGTAATACCTTATGAATGCATTATAACGTGTTATTATATAAGTCAATCTACATATGGCATTCGCAGAATGTGTTCCCTTTATGAAGCTCATATGCATGATAAACTACGAATCCATTTAAAACATGCACGCTTAAGGCTTTATACGTGTTGTTACGCATATTTATGCAACGGAATTACAGTTTATTGCAGAGCTTATAATGCATCATAAGCTGTGTTTATAACATATATCACCAGTACTAAGCTGTCGGTGTTATAATGTGTTATAAATTCTCATAGATCGTAACAGTTTAAAATAAAATGCACAATACAGACAGCTGTGACTTGTAATGCCTTTTCATAAATAATTATAACGTTGAGTATAATGCCTTATGAACACGTTATAGTGCGGTACGACTTGGTTTCGCGCGTTTGGCTTTGCGTTTCCTTTACGAAATATTTTTATGATTTTACTGCACGTGGTCCAACCCGTCCTTCCGTCTTTACTTTATCCATTTTGATCATGTCATTTCCCATAATTCACTGCCGTACGTAGCTTCCTGTACGCGCCGTCGTAGATTCTGCGCGAGTTAACGAGTTAACGTTTCTGATCTTTTTCCTCAGCAAAAAGCCAAAGAAACCGCAGAGACGGCAAAACAACAACAGGCTGAAGCCGCTGACGTTGGCGTATGACGGCGATGCTGATATGTAGCCCTGATGACACAACACACACACACACACACACACACCTTCATCAGTGCCATAAACACACACACACACACACACACACACACACACACAGCAAGAAGATGCCACTTTCCTTTCAAAAGCGAACACGGACACTTGGATAATCAGCATGATGATGATGTTGTGTCCTCACGTGTCATGTGATTCCTGGACAACGTGGACGTCAGATGAGTCGAGTTCAAAACCTGACGAAGAAATGTATCCCTAAAACGATTCCCGAGTGAAATTGATGCGAGTTTTATGGACTTTTAAACAACTGCTCATTGTGAATTTCAGCCTTTCTGTGGAAGGAGGAGACGGCGTCCCGCGTCCCGCGTCCCGCGTCTTCTCTTCTCCTCATTTCCACCTTATTGCACTATATTAGTGCAGCATGATATGCATTCGAGTCAGGGTTTATCGGATTCTGGAGCTACACTGCAAAAATAAATAAATAAATAAATTTAAATAAAAATATAAAAAAAAAACCAACAAAGCGTACGAGCGTGATGAGAACTTGGATGAGAATACTCGGACTTTTTCAAACCTGAAAACTTGATTTGCTTTTTCTTTTCGTTTTCTTTTCTTTTCCAATGCATCGATAGATCGTCCTTTTTTTCTTCTACTCATAGTGCTTTTTTTTTTTTTTAAAAACTATTTGAATATTTTCTAAGCTTTATTTGTTGAGCTCATTTGTGAGAGTATGATGGTGTGATGACGTTCTGTTCGAGCCCTGCAGTTTCTGCCTTATTGTGCAAAGAAATGTATAACCTGTTGAAATAATTATGAATATTCAGAAATGTATAATTACCTGTTATATTTGGCTTATATACAGAGCTATTAAAAAAAAACAAACAAACACAAAAAAAAAAAAAAAACAACAACAATATGTAGGAACACTTTCTATTAAGGTCATATGAAGGTCACATTCGTATCGTGGGATAATGCATTACGCGTTGTTATAACGATTTATGATAATACACTTTATGAATGCATTACGAATAGTTAAGTAATGTCCATAACACATTTTATCGCCGACACTAAAGCGCTAATTTGTGTACCTTGGTATGAGACTGGGTTGTGTTTTTTTTGTTGTTGTTGTTGTTATGTTTTTTTACCCTTGATGATCAGACTATAATCATACTACAAAAAAAAATGTAGACTTGTAGACTTGTAGAAGAACATTTTTTAAAAAAATAAATAAATAAATAAATAAACAAATATCGTATAATATGTTTAGTTATGAGGAAAATTCAAATTTTTGGATTTAATTGAATTTTTTTGGATTTCCACACGTTTTGATTTCAAATACGCCTCGCTTTACATGCAGCTCGACAGTATAACTATAATAAATGAGTATATTAAAGTTATGATATCTCAAATGTAGCTCTTTTTCTTTACTGATACTGAAACCACGAGCATCAGGCGATATTTACAGATGTACACAAAATATCACTTACACTGCAAATATAAATCATATCAAATCAAAATATTCAAGTAGAAATATGTTCAAGATCGAAAAATACACTCATGTCTGTTTATATGTTAAAGGATTTCCACACAACTCACCGTGCGGAATCATTCGCCGGTCGTCGTCGTCGTCGTTGTAGCTGTTGTTGTTGTTGTTGTCGTTAGTTCACGTAGCTATGTTTATCATGTGACCTACTCTCTATGTTGTTCCGCTACAAGAAAGTCCGATATTTCAAGATCAAATAAACTCCTTCTGTCTTTGTAAAGAAAAACAGGCACAACCTCGTTATAAAAATACCCGAGTATCCTCATAGAAATTGTAATGGTTTTAATGGTTATAATGGGAAATAATCATTTGTAACTGTATTGCGCTGTAAAACTGTAATGGTCCCTGTGGGTCTCAACGGGTAATTTGTTGCCTTCTACTGGTGGCATGTTATGTCTAGTGGATACCATTAAGCCCCAGTAATGGTGATGGTAATGGTTTTAATGGTTAGCTGATGGGTTGTAATTTGTATTTGTCGAATTTTGTAGAAATTTTGAATTTCTGTGACGGTTTTTATAGTTTGTTTGGGTTTTTGTTTTGTTTTGTTTTTTCAGGAGAGCTAGCAACCTGAGTTTGATATAGGAATCAGATCGACGTTAGCGAAAATGTTAGCCAGATTTTATTATTATATGAAGGACTAGCACTAAAAGACAGGGAGTGCTAATCGACTGAACTGACACTTTTAAATACTGTAACTCTAGAAGATTCTTATGGCGTGACATCACACACGACATCGACCGTGTATGTACACACACACACACACACACATCTCATAGAAACTGAAGGCATGTGAGTCTCTTCATGTTTACTACTTTGTTGTTTATAGGCACGTTGAAGACGTAACGTTTAAGCATTACAACACCGAACGCCGAGCTGCTGCCGATGCCACCGGTGCCGGAAACTCATTAGTAAGCGGAACAGATTTAGCTAGCTAAACGTTCACTGTTCATTCCGGGCCACTCGTCATGGCCTAGCTATCTAACACTAGCTAAATAGTTTCTCGATGTAGGATTTAGCATTTGCGCTACATAGCTTTGTCGAAGCAATATCCACTAGGCATGTTAGCTTAGCTAAGCTAAACTTCACCGATATGATAGTTCGCTATTCGACGTCAACGCTCTTTCTTCTGTTGATTTGGAAAGGTGTCCGATCCGTGTACGAAGACGTTCGTGGACACGTCGACGATTCTGACACCTGACAGATCGATCAATATCGACTTCCGTACTCTCACGCTATGTTTTTGCGACCTGGGCGCGTGGCTGACGTCACAGCGGCGGGTTTTTTTTTGTTGTTTTTCTCTCCGATATTTTTGCTTCCTATCGGATTGACACTGATCCCGGGTGCTGTATAGAAATATAAGCGACTCGTCTTCGAAAAAAGAAAAGATTCAGCTGTGTCACTGTGTCTACGAGGCTGAACTTCTAAACACCGCTACATACAGTAATGCATTCAGTTAGCGAACGCGTTATACGCATTGCGACGCCTCACGAGTCTCACGGGTGAACTTACTTGACTACTGTCGGTGCATTATAACATGTTACGAGTGTACGCATATATATATGAGTATGGCCTTCATAGAAAGTGTTACCGAAGATCTTCTCCCCAAAGATGACATACTGTATGATCGCTATGACTGTAGCTGTTTAACGACAAAAGCGGGTATCGTTAGAATTTTAAATCAAAAATGTTTTATGTAAATTCTCTATAAAAATGACATCACAATTCGCTGCTTTAAATCTGTAATATTTCAAAAAATAAAATAATAATAATAATAAACCTCTATATTATATTAAAGGTAACTTGCTATATACTTATAGTAATATTTATTGTCTGATGGCTGAATGACATTTAAAACAATTTTATGCATTCTAAAAGCCCAATTAATGAAAGAATAATATAAAAGGCTAGACATACAGTATTAATACATGTAAGTGTGAATATTTTTTTTTTTTTTACTTCTCAGGTTTTTTTGGGGGGGTTTTTTTATGGTTCCTCATTATCCCGAAGGCTGAAGCTGTTCGACGCTCAGACATCAAGCGGCTGATGAAGCATGAATTTTCACTTTTGTGTAACGTGTAAATAATGATTCAGTTTTTTTTTGTTTGTTTGTTTGTTTGTTTGTTTGTTTTTTCATATTAATGAAATGTGTATATTTCTTTTGAATGGCGAAAAACGATTACGTGTACAAAAACGAAGTGAAAAAGCAGTGGTATCTGATCTGTGTTGAAATTTATGTTGTAAGAAATTCAAACAAGGTTTAGTGGGGGGTTTTTTTGTACTGTTTCTGTATCTGAGGAATTACAGGTAAATAAAGGAAAGCAGGAGTGTGTGTGTGTGTGTGTGTGTGTGTGAGTGAGTGAGTTCGAGCCGCTCGCTGTGGTTTGGTTTAGTGAACGTGTTTAATGAAGTTGGAGGCAAATAAACCCAAATGAACGTGTTTTCATTTCATCGCTCGTTGATTAAAAGATTGAAATATGTGAGAATTAGTTCGGTATGAATTATTGTTGTTATTAAAACAGACCTACTGAAACTTTTTCTCCATGAGACCCACGTTCCAGAGTTCTGAGAACTTACGCCCACGCCAACAACAAACGGTCATCCCTGTAACATACTGGAGGAGATCTCGAGGTCAGCTGACGTTTTAGAAAGGACATTTTGAAATAATTTGTGGAGCTGTAACTTCAAATGGAAGTTTGGCTCAATTCCCATTCACTGACATGCGAACGGGCGGGGTTAAAGATCGTCCCGCAGACAACCACAAGAGGGCCTCGGAGACATCGTGGCTTGGGTTTTAAACCTTGTTATGAAATCTACAGTGAGGGAAAAAAGTATTTGATCCCCTGCTGATTTTGTACGTTTGCCCACTGACAAAGAAATGATCAGTCTATAATTTTAATGGTAGTTGTATTTGAACAGTGAGAGACAGAATAACAACAAGAAAATCCAGAAAAACGCATGTCAAAAATTTTATAAATTAATTTGCATTTTAATGAGGGAAAAAAGTATTTGACCCCCTCTCAATCAGAAAGATTTCTGGCTCCCAGGTGTCTTTTATACAGGTAACGAGCTGAGATTAGGAGCACACTCTTAAAGGGAGTGCTCCTAATCTCAGCTTGTTACCTGTATAAAAGACACCTGTCCACAGAAGCAATCAATCAATCAGATTCCAAACTCTCCACCATGGCCAAGACCAAAGAGCTCTCCAAGGATGTCAGGGACAAGACTGTAGACCTACACAAGTCTGGAATGGGCTACAAGACCATTGCCAAGCAGCTTGGTGAGAAGGTGACAACAGTTGGTGCGATTATTCGCAAACGGAAGAAACACAAAAGAACTGTCGATCTCCCTCGGCCTGGGGCTCCATGAAAGATCTCACCTCGTGGAGTTGCAACGATCATGAGAACAGTGAGGAATCAGCCCAGAACTACACGGGAGGATCTTGTCAATGATCTCAAGGCAGCTGGGACCATAGTCACCAAGAAAACAATTGGTAACACACTACGCCGTGAAGGACTGAAATCCTGCAGCGCCCGCAAGGTCCCCCTGCTCAAGAAAACACATATACATGCCCGTCTGAAGTTTGCCAGTGAACATCTGAATGATTCAGAGGACAACTGGGTGAAAGCGTTGAGGTCAGATGAGACCAAAATGGAGCTCTTTGGCATCAACTCAACTCGCCGTGTTTGGAGGAGGAGGAATGCTGCCTATGACCCCAAGAACACCATCCCCACCGTCAAACATGGAGGTGGAAACATTATGCTTTGGGGTTTTTTTTCTGCTAAGGGGACAGGACAACTTCACCGCATCAAAGGGACGATGGACGGGGCCATGTACCGTCAAATCTTGGGTGAAAACCTCCTTCCCTCAGCCAGGGCATTGAAAATGGGTCGTGGATGGATATTCCAGCATGACAATGACCCAAAACACATGGCCAAGGCAACAAAGGAGTGGCTCAAGAAGAAGCACATTAAGGTCCTGGAGTGACCTAGGCAGTCTCCAGACCTTAATCCCATAGAAAATCTGTGGAGGGAGCTGAAGGTTCGAGTTGCCAAACGTCAGCCTTGAAACCTTAATGATTTGGAGAAGATCTGCAAAGAGGAGTGGGACAAAATCCCTCCTGAGATGTGTGCAAACCTGGTGGCCAACTACAAGAAACGTCTGACCTCTGTGATTGCCAACAAGGGTTTTTAAACCAAGTACTAAGTCATGTTTTGCAGAGGGGTCAAATACTTATTTCCCTCATTAAAATGCAAATCAATTTATAACATTTTTGATGTGCGTTTTTCTGGATTTTTTTTGTTGTTATTCTGTCTCTCACTGTTCAAATAAATCTACCATTAAAGTTAATAACTGATCATTTCTTTGTCAGTGGGTAAACATACAAAATCAGCAGGGGATCAAATACTTTTTTCCCTCACTGTATCTATTTATATGGTATATACAGGCTTCAGTCTACACACTAAAATCACACTGGTCAAGGTTGCCAGATCGTAGATTAACCTGTCACTCTAAACCCAACCTGGATCTGTGCTAAAGCATTCGACAACCTCAAATATCTAGAAAAGTGTCAACAGAATAATATAAAACACTCGATGTGTTTCTAAATCCTCCAGCACTTTTAATATAATGACAAATAATCCTGGTTGGGAAATCATAGATGTGGCAACCCATAATGAGCCATACACAGTGATTCCTCTCGCACATCTGGAACACTGTAGACACCCCCACCCTCTCTCTCTCTGTTTCTCTCCCTCTCTCTCTCTCTCTGTTTCTCTCCCTCTCTCTGTTTCTTTCCCTCCCTCTCTCTCTCTCCCTCTCTCTCTCTGTTTCTCTCTTTCTATCTCTCTCTCTCTGTTTCTCTCTCTATCCCTCTCTCTCTCTGTTTCTCTCTCTCTCTCTCTCTCTGTTTCTCTCTCTCTCTCCCTCTCTCCCTGTTTCTCTCTCTCTATCTCTCTCTCCCCCTCTCTCTCTCTCTCTCACACACACACACACACACAAACAGATGTGTGCACAGATCCTGTGTTCACGTTGAATGCACATGCTTGTAGATTTGTGTGTGTGTGTGTGTGTGTGTGTATCTCAGTCTGTATCTGTGCGTGTGTGAAGAAGGTGAGAAGTAAAGTTGGTGTGTGTGTGTGTGTGTGTGTGTGTGTGTGTGTTCCAGGATGTTCTCCTCCTGCGTCCTGGTGTGGATCTCTCTTCCCGCTATATACCTGGTGAGAATTTGATTCTTCTCAGCTTTATTAGCTCGGGGGTTTTTCTGTAATAGCTTTTATTGTTTGCAGGTTGCAGTTGGTTTCCAATTCAGCTCTGCAGACAGCTCTGTCTTTGATCTAAACTGTGACCATGTCAGACACATTTT